>NW_019174546.1:7226490-7287058 GCF_002260705.1 Seriola dumerili | reverse complement strand
GCTTCCATTTCAAGGGTTGACTCTGTTGTATTCAACATTGCAAAACTCACTGTTGAGTTTCTCTGAATACCAGTTAAATCTCCCAGACGACATATATATATATATATATATATATATATATATATATAATATATATATATTTTTTTTACATTATTATCGAATCAAAATAATAACTGAGTTTACTGTTCATTACTGAGAGTTTGGTCACCATATTGTTAGCCACAACAATGTAGTCACTCAGTGAAAGCTGATGTCTGGAAACATTGCTAAAAACAAGCTTGATTGTTGAGACAGAATACAGACATTTTAACCCGAGGTTATAAACAGCCATTACCATTGTTGTGTTTTTATGTTTTATAACCTTTTTAAACTGGATATTTCTTGATTTTGTATTGTTGGTTGCAGAAAACAAGTAATTTGAAAACATCACCTCAGGTTCTGGGAGGTAGTAATGGGCTTTTTACTATCATTTGACATTTTATAGACTAAACAATTAATTGAGCAATTAAGAATTTGTCAATAATGGAAATAATTGTTAGTTGCAGCCCTAGTTTATTCATCATGTTGGATTTCAGCCTCATATCTTTTTACAAAAATATCCTGTGGAGTACAATTTTTGTGGAAAAAATCAGTGTGACTATTTGAGACGGAGTGATACATCATGGAGGAAAGGTCGACGTGGAAACTGTTGACTGTAATCAGCAGCGATGAAGAGAATTTTACTGACTGTTGGAGGGCATCTAGTCTAACATGCAAACTTTTACAGCAGTCAGGAATGTTTGTCGTAAATGCTTAACATGCTGCAATAAAATGTGCCAAACAGCGCTTGATGCTGAGGTCTGAAACAGGCTTGTTATAATGAGATCTCCCACCAACAAACAGATGTGGTGAACCAGCATTCTGTGAAGTTGACATCTGTAGATAATTGGATGGTGTAGCTGTTATGGAAAACACATTGTGGGCCCCTGTTCCTCAGTGAGAAGTCATTATCAATGTTTATGTTAATAGCTTTGCCATACAAGGCTGCATGTGTTCTTGGACTGAAGGGGGTTCGGCATTATGTACTTTATGCTACTTGGATTTTCACAACTCGAGAATATTTGAACAGTCTGCCGTGAATTTCCAAACTTAACTCACCCAGTGATTTGGCACTTGTCACCTATTAGTTAAGCTTGTCAGTCTTGCCGAGTGCCTGTTTCTCAGTTCAATTTTAAAGAAACTCATTTTCAAATCATATAAACCTATGCCAACAATGTGTTATTATAAAATGGGTCATGATGCACAATTCTTTCCAACTTTTCCTTACTTTTTTTGTTATGCCGTAGGTTGTCCATCCGTGGCTCCATCTGTTCATCCCATTTTTGTGAACCCGTTATCTCAGTAACAGTTTAAAGGATTTTCATCACGTCTGGCACAAACATTCATTTGGATGAATTGATTAGAATTTGGTGGTCAACGGGCAAGCTCACTGTGACCTCACAAAATAAGTTTTTGGCCATTACTCAAGAATTTGTTCGCTAATTATGATACAATTTAATACAAATGTCTAATAGGATGAAATGATGAAATTATGACATTTTATATCCAGTCGGTCAAAGGTCAACTTCACTGTGACATCATAACTTTCTGCAAAAACACTTCTGGCCATTATTCAACACTGTAATGAGACTGAAAGGGAGAATGTGACCATATTTCCTGCAACTTGACTGGTCGGCAGGGGGAATACAACCACGACACTGTAATGCTTGTTTGCTTGTAAAAAGACACATTTTTGAGGAATGTTATCTGGCAATATAAATAAGAATTTCATGAAGCACTTGGATTTGAATGTTGTTTCTGTGGAGAACTGCTTGATGAAACATGGATGACTTGGTGGGATAAAGTACTCCCTTTGTGTTGGATAACCATAGATGCTCTGCTCCTATTTAGTATTCTCTGAAAACTGTTCAATAATTTGAAACCTACCCTGAATGAAGATGGTCGCTGTCTCTCTCTGTGTCCCCAAAAAGGTTTGCACTGTATTACAATTGAATCACATTTGATTTTCACATTCAGTCTCATGGCAAATGCAGTGATTCAGTGAGAAGTGATTTGAATTCGGTGTTGACGGGTGCCTGATATGCCTTCAGCAGAAAACCCTGTGACCACAAGCATCCCTGGGATTTTCATGCTTCTAGAGTTTACCGAGGAAGGGACATTAAAAAAACATCCAGGCCACAGCAGGGATGTCACGATACCAGAAATATGGTAGTCGATAACAATACCAATGAATACCAAACGCGATACCATATCTAAAAATAGTCCATTTAAACTGCTGCTTGTGTGTGCAGCAGCCTCTGTTGTTTTCTAACGTGTTGATAGACCCAAGGTGTGAAAATATACATAGAAAAAGTGTTATATACTGAGAGACTGAACGATAATGACAGTAGCCCACCAATGTTGTGAGCACACAGCTCACACTATGAGTTGTCGCTGCCTAAACAAGCTAACGTTAGTCTTTGTGAATGTTCTGTGCGGAGCGTTGCTACAACAGATGCCAGCTGTCGCAATTTACAAACAATAACAGTAACATTTCAGGACATCAACATTTTGACATATTGTTAATATAAATAATTCTGTGTACAGATCTAGATGCCTGTTTTTGAGCTACTTAGATTAGTTTTAGCTGTTTTTTCCCTTCATTTGAAATGCTCTATGGCACTGTTTGCATAGTAGCTTTTTGTCTTTCGATTCGTCCCTGATGATCCGCGTCAAAAACAAATTACAAATATACATACAAAATATCCATACACCAGTCTTGCTGTGTTTTTTTTATTTCTTTTTTCTCTCACAAGTTTCAGAGGACCAGTTGCTGCACCCGCACTTGCTGCTGCCCTTCCACGTGTTGTTGTTATTGTTTACTGTGCCTGCCTTATTCTTCTCTGCGACTTTAATGGCGGACTAGGATGCTTGTAGTGTTATTATACTTCATCAATCCTGGAAGAATCACATCTCTAGTACTTACAACATCCACAGTACCTACGCTGCTGTAGAAAAACAAGTAACGTCACATTTTTAGAATTTTAGCATCGACTTGGTACCGAAGTATTCGTTCTCATGACATCCCTAGGTCAATAGCAGTTCTGATTTGTTGTAAGGTAAGTCAGAGGAGAATGGTAAGAGCATTCAAGCTAAATGCAGGCCAGAGGTAAATAGCAGATAGCAGCTTAATACAACACTGATGTTCATGAGGGGCTTTTGTTGTTATCGAGCTACACGCTCAACATAGTACCAGTGGTAGCATAATAAGATTGCATTGTCATTTTGTTTCACCTGATTGCTTGATATATAGTTGGGAGGTGGGGAGAGCTGCTGGTTCTGGAAATGGTTTTCCCCATTCTCCCTTTCCGTTTCAAAATTTGTGTCCTTAATGTTACTTAACACAGAAACATGGGACTCTCCCAGATAATGTTACAACCCCTACAGATTTATGTTTTGACCTCCACTTTTAATAATTTCAGCTTCTTTTGTGAGAAATCATGTTTTGTCTATCATTTTGAATGGCAGACGGGTCTAAATACTACAGTCACTACTACTCAGGACGCTTGGTTGCAGTTGCTATGGGGAAGCCAGTAAGAGATGGCAACCAGAGCAGTTGGGAATTCAAAACACAAAATGTGGCTCTATAGCTGCTGAATTCTATCAAAACTGACACATTATTTAAAATTAAATTGATTTAAGATGTAGATTGTATCTTCTGTTTCCTCAGCACCGTAATCTTTAGCTCTCCCTCGCCATTTAGCAACCTGAAAATTTTAGGCTCAGTGATTGAATGTTGCCATGCACCTTGGGAATTGTAGTTAACTTCTCCCCTGAAGATTTTATATACACAAGCTTGTGCCTTGGCTTTATAATCGAAGAACTAGATATTTTGTAAATCGGTGAAAAATTCAGTATTGTTCACAGTGAACTATTTTCACAACGATTAAAAACAAAGATTTCAATGGATATTATGACATCCATCTGGTGGTGGCAATTGTTGCGGTCATTTTTCTCTTCCTGTTTTACATGGATGTGGCTAGCTAGCTGTTGGAAGATAATTTACACATTCTTTTTCACGCTCTGATTGATTGATTGTTTTTCCAACCAGGACAAAATAAATCACTGGGCACATCATCAGACGTGTTTGAATCACCGCACAAATCAGAGGTGTAGGCCGTGTTTCAGAGGCTAGAAACCAGACTGTTCCAATTTAGTATCATTTGACGAAATGGATATTTACATGGTTTAGTCCACATTCTGTCACAGCTTTTGTCGCTATGTTAGGATTGTGTGCTCTCTCATGAAAAAAAGCAGATTTTAAACATACGTCCTAAAAGATGGCACTAACTTTTATTTATGACCATGAACTGCACAGCCCCCAAACTCCTGGTAATAGGGAACCTTAGGATGTTTGTAACACTTTTTGTAACATAGAATTTAGTTGGTTTTGTAGATAAAATTGGTTCTATCTACCACTGAATAAGAATCCCATTTTAAGATGAAGCTTGCACAGATTTCAATTTATGCTGCTTATCAAAGCGACTGACCAGTTAAAATGAAATGGGAACAGGAGATTCAGCCTTTCGAAAGAGGAGCTTCATTCAGTGTCAGCTACTGTCCATGAGTATGTAATACTAAAAGACACGCATCTCGCCTTTTTTTACCGCAGTGACATCATTTTCATTAGTAGTAATGAGTAAAGGTGATATTGAGTTGGTATGGCAGGTTTAAACACACTGCAAGATAACAAATTGATCATGAATTAACAAGGTCACTACTAATCAAAAAGTCCTATGCGTAATTCTGAATGTATTAGCGGGATCAGACGACGTGTGTTCAGAATCAGAAGAGTTAGCGAGGGCTGCTGAGGCAGAGGAATGCATACCAGAGAGACAGCAGGTCAGAAGGTCAAAGGTTAAGTAGGAGAAACACCAGATATATGGCCAGATATGTTACAACTGATTAAATTCTTTATTATTGTTCACTGAAATAAATCCTTCTGAGGATTCCTGAAGCACACATTCTCATCTGTATCTGCCTACACAGATATTCATAGATTTGTATATAGACACAGAGTCATAGTTGTAGATATAAAGTGTAAAATGCTGAAATAAAAAATTGTCTGGGTGCCTTGAAAACCCCTATAGACCAGTTTGAAATTAATATTAAAACGTACCACTGAGTTTTCATTAACAGTTTGGAATGAATTATGTTTCCACCTGCCGTGATACCCATGAAGCTCTCACTATTTTCTAAACAGGCAAATTGTTTATCCATCTCAACATAACTGATATTGATTGCAGTAGCTGAAGAATTCTTGTACAGGCAATAGTCTGCAATGGCATGTAATTATCTCCTACTGTCTTATGCTGATAAGGAAAAAAATGCCATGTCTCAAAAATGTTAATCCGGGTATTAGACAAGAGGGAAGATGCGACTGGGAATTAGTTTTCAAACGCTTTCATTAGGGTCCTGTGATTGAAATAACTTCTTTGGCTGAGAAAGTTTTGCAAGGCTTTCTCTTTGCTTTAATAACAAATGTCTAGGCAGTGATTGTAGTGTAACTGCATAGTGGCTGAAATTGTTCAGACTGCAATTGGAGATTGTAGCTTTTTTTTAATATATAAACAGGCCTTGGTAATTGCTATCATTGGAGCATCTGAGAAAATGTGCTGTGTTATCTGTGAAAGCTTTTAAGCTATTGTTTAAAGGCAGAATTTAATGGTCAAATGGAGCTAGAACCACTAATCCAGCACTGGAAGTAGTAATTTAAATTTTTCAAAATAAAGCCGTAACACTTGTTTTGTGCTGTATTATCACTACTCATCATTTTAAAGTAATTTGGAGAATCTGAATGAGGCAGCACAAAGTGTTTCTCCTAACAAAGAAATAAAACACTCACTAACCTAAAGTACTGGTGGTCCCCGTACAGGAACTTGATCCTACTCCACTCAAAACCATTTTATTCGCTCTCTACGCAGTTTTTTTTTTATCATATTTCTTTGGACTTGTTTGTATTTGTAAACAAACAAAAATATGTGTATGTTTGTGTGCATTTTCATTAAATTTGCACTTTTCAAAAAGTAAGAGATAAGATACATATAGACATTGGATGAACATCTTGTTATCCATAGGCCTTTTCCACGTGAGACATTTTGACTTGTCACAGTAGGAAAAAGCACAGGAGTAAATAATAGAATTAATCTGATGACTGAATTCAATTTAGCTGCTTTAGTTTCAGGTTCCTGTTGTTTGTGCTTGCTGCCTCACTGTCACACCACCATGACTTACTGGGACACTTGAACAGAACAGAGCCATTGCTAATGGTATTAGTAGCACCAGTGATTTTCCTATTGTGACAATTCAAAATGCCGTATGTGAAAAAGGCCTATTTTCGCTCATTTTCATGTTTGAAGGAAAATCGTTGGTCCCTGGTTCCATTACTGAGTCTCACCTCAAATTTCATCTGCATGTGTTTGTGCAATATTTAGCTCTAGTAACTTGGTAATGTAGGGACTGCTCCCAGGGCTACATGGTAAACTGCTGTAGCTAACTCTAACTGCTAACACACGAGCCAGTAGGGAGCATGGTAGAGCTAGTCAGTTCCAAAATTCTTTTAATTTTAGTTTTTACTGGGCCATGACTTACACTCTGGCATTTTTATTTCAGGTATGTACATCATTTCATTCTATAAAGCTGTGAGTCAGTTAGAAAGCTTGTTAGTTGGGTTCCTAACGGGACAATAAGGCCAGAATTAATTTAAAAGACATATTTGTACAATCCACCCCTTTCTCATAACTGTCTACACACCATACCTCTGTTGTGGGGTAGTTTATTCTGCAACAGAGGAGAGTTAAATAAAAATTTTGTGGTGCAACATTTCTAATAAAACTACAATAACATTTGTCAAAGTTGAACTGGGTGCAAAAAACTTTAATTTGCCCCTACATCCACTGATAATGTTAGTTTTGTTAAATTTCACTGCAGGAGTTTGCCGTTTCAAATGCTGATGTGAGCAGACCTTAAGTGCTTTAATTCTGTCATTGGGTCTAATGTGGCCGCAGTTGTTTGCCATACTAATCTACCGTTGCTGATGAAATGACGCAGTACTTTCAAACAGTACTTTGATTGTGTGCTACATGGAGTGCACAAGCAAACACCCACACCAGTCTACCTGGTCAGGAGTTGACCTACTAACCCGGTCGTGGAGCTTTGACCCTTCACTCCCTCTCTGGACCGCACCTTGGGGCCCCTCTTGAACTTGTCAACAGCCTTCCCATGCCTGTGGCCTGGGCAGCAGTGATTTATTCTCTGTGCCCTCGCTACAAGGAGCACTGCGGGGTTGAAAGATGATTGTCCTCCTGAGCAGTGGAATAAACCGTGGCATGATGGTGTCAGGAACCCCAGCTGGAGCGGAGAGCAAACTCTATCACCAGCACAAAGGAGAGACTTGACCTTTAATCAAAGCAAAGCTATACATATTGCTGCTGTCATATGAACATCTTGTGACTCCTGTTTTGGTGATTTTTATTTTGTGATTTTATTTTATTTTTTCATCATGTGTTTCTCCATGGATAGTATGCAAATTATAGGATATTCCATTTAGTCGTAACACTATGAATGGTAAAAAATAGTTCTCTTAATAACAGACATTTCTACAAGAATGGAATTATTCTCATTGCCTAGGCAACTTTATTTGTACAGCACATTTCAAACAGAGGGGAAATTCAAAGTGCTTTTCATAAGGCATTGAAAACAATTAAAAGAACATGCAGGACATTAAATAAAGAATAAAATGGATAAAAAATAATGCCTAAGGAATAAATGTCATGTCGCAGTTTCAGTGTACATGGAAATCAACACAATCTGATAATCACCCAAAAAATTATTTCGCTACAACTAAAGCACTTCTAGTGATTCCTTGAGGCTGCAGTGTTCATTACACATCACAATCCAAAGTTATTGCACTGTTGTCTACCACATAGATTATGGGATATCCTGTGTGCAGAGTATTTTGACCATAGGGATTCTGGGAAAAACTTCTGGAGGGTTTGTCTTTTCATTTTTACTAAAGAATATCAGTCTCAATCCCTGAAAGGACAAAATAGGAAAAAAAAAAAAAAAAAATGCCCAATAATTTTGGGCATTGTCAAATTTCTGTTCAATTATTTATTTATTCTTGTTTCGCATTAAAAAAAATTTCTGCAAATGTAAAACTATATCTTAACAAAACGAGATCTACAAAGTAAAATCAAAACCCCTTTTAGTAAGATTCTTCTGGAAGCCACAAAGAGCTGCACAGTACTAAATAACGGCACTCTAAGAGCAAGAATAAAGACTGGTTGAGGATGAAGAGCTATAATCTTATACTGACTTTACCTAGACATTGACAATTTTGTACCACCAGTAGTGCCATCGCGCTCTCACTGCGGTAAGCTTCAGTGTGTACTAAATCATGTCCACCCACGCACACTACATCAACTCACCCACGCCCACCGCCCACTGACGAATCTGTCACGGCCGCTGCCAATGAGGGTGCCTTTACTGTGGCGGAGGAACAAGAGTGTGTATGCGAGTGTGAGTGAGAGACAGAGAAAGAGAGAGAGAGAGAGAGAGACAGGCAATAAGCATACATTTGTATTTATGTGTGAAACAGAAAGAGCAGTAAATCTGTGTTAGCACGACATGATAAATCCTCTGTGCTATTTTGATTGCTTGAATTTAATCTCATTTTCTAAATACAGGCTATTTGATAAAATTAAAAGAGCAGGGAGGAACTTAAAGAAACATGTGTTTGCCAAAAGTCTATCATACAGTCATTTTTTTCCATTGTCTTTTTTTTTTTTTTTTTTTTTTTTTTTTTTTTTTTTGAACAGACTGAGGAGCCTATTGTGGTACCAAGCCGCTGTACTCTCAGCGAAGATGAAGGGGGATGAAGTCATTATCTACTGATGTCTCTTTTAAATTCTTCTGTCCTACTGATGTATACTCAACCCACACTATCTCCCCCACCCACCCCAACCCTCCACCACCACCATTCCTCTCTATCTCTTCCTTATTTGACTTAATGCTGATAAATGAGCCCGTTCTTACCCATAGCATTTCTCATTCGGAGTGGCCCTCCTTGGATTTACTGGTGCTTACTTCACAGTATCTTTCTCCTTCTGTCTTTACGGAACTGGTCACAAGGACGAGAAGGTTCTGGTTGTGCAGCTCTGGTGAAGGTCATTCACCACCTTAACTAACTTCCCAGTGAGAGAGGTTCATTAGAGTTCACAGACTTGAAGGTGGCACTTTTCACTCGCTCTCACCCAAGAGGAAATTCAGAGATATGTTGTGTATATTTCATATTCTCTTTTTCTTTCATTTCCTGTAAACTGCAAGCAGTGATATTCAGAGAACCTTTTGAAATATAAGAAGGAAAAATACCAGAGGTGTTTATTGCATTTAGAGAGGAACACTAGAGCTGCTAATTTTTACCTAGGAGACTAAAACTCTTTAAAGCAATGCCATTGATGTAAATGAACACCATTATTCTCCCAACGGTTTTCCAGAACATTACTATAATTACCATAATTATATACTGTAAAAAAAACAAATTTGCTGAACAACTGGAGCAATATCTCCACAGCCTCACTGTTTAGTGTACGCTTGCACATTTTTCTTCAGACGCACTAACTCTTTTAGCAAACTTCTCATTCTTATTCCCCTGGAGAGCTTTTTGTGTGGCTGTACATTATTTTTTCCATTTATAAAATAAAAAAAAAAAAAAGAGAGAGAGAGAATTAGGGTGGGAAGGAGAAACGGGAAAAGAAGGAACTGTGTGCAAGCATGTGAGAGATGTGGAGCTTTACTGATATTGCTGGCTGGCTGTGTGTGACGCTGGGATGCCATATCTGGGTCAGGCCTCCCAGCCTGGCTCAGGCATCATGTGAGATTCTACAGGGAGTACTCTTTAACATCAACATGGGTGAGAAGGAGATGGATTTTGCGAATATCTTGTTCGGCAGGTGTGGCACGGTAGATAAAACACTCCCTGGTAAGACAGCTGAGCAGAGATTCATCAGCAGCACAGTGGGGCTAAAACATTCACAGACCAGCTGGTACTCTCTCACAGCTCTTGGCAACTGCGGAATTGCACTTGAAATCTCCCCACTTGTGCCTACCTGTGTCTGTATTCTTTTCTGACACAAACCTGCAGTGAAAAGTGATGCTAAAATGCAGCAGTGTACACCCTTGACCCGCTCCACCAAGCTATGCCCTTGTGTTACCCAGGGCCTCTGGGGTGGAGGCCCATTGATGTACATAGTTTAATCAAACTGGCAGGGCGGCCTGCGCTGACAGGGTGTGTTATTTGAGCACATTGCTCTCTGTAGCTGGCCATCCCACTCTCCTCTTTTCTTAACATGGGAGTCAGAGATCAGTGCTACGGCGACGGGCCGCATCTCTTGTTTTCCGGTGCATCAATCCCTGCTCCTCCTACGCTCACATAGTCGAGAGAAAACTCCAGGAAGGCTCAGTTTGTCTTGAATTTGATGATGATCCGATCATTACTGGATTATTTATGCTGCTTCATCATGATTACAAGGTCTGGCTTTTTCTCAGTATCAGACACGTTGTTGGTAATTATGATCATGTTTATGGAAATGTAAACAGCACCGTTTTGCCATATATCACTGTGAGGGAATATCTGACTGCTTGAATGCTTTAAATTAAATTGACATGATTCCTTCTGGCGCTGCCTCCAGCTTCTTGCGCATTCCACAGGAAACATTTGGCCGCATTTGTGGGTGGGCGTACCTCGTCTCTTGCGCTTGGTCCGGGTGCCTGCCCAGTGGGGAAGTGGAACCCGTGGGAGATGGTGTGAATCTCTCATGTGTTATACCCTCCTGGTGAAGCTTATCGCTGGCAGGTGAGGGGAAGCTGCTGGCAACACCATGTGTCACAGACGTGGCACACGGTGTCTGTCTGTAGCTCTGCCTAGGCCAGCAGCGGTGACAGCCACTGAAGTGCACAGGGGACCGGACATGCCAAAAATGGTAGAAAAGTGGGGGTGGGGGGGGATCCAAAGAATAGAATTTATAACCTGTGTTTTCAGTAAATCCTGTAGCTTTTCATTCTGTGCTCTCTAATTGCAGAACTGTGTCTGACCTTGCCAAACAAAATAATACCTTCACGAAAAAAATGTCTTGGAACGGGGGAGAAAATTGTTCATTACCTTTTATAATAAAGGAATGTGCGTGGCAATATATTTTCCAGTAGTTTTAAACTATGTAGCCTTGATATGTATCTGAACATTTAGAACAGCTAGCTATCAATATTGCGAAATGCTCTCAGACAAAACTAGAGCTGTTTTGTATTGTGGGCTGGCTATGACGTTGGATGGGACTGAGTTCAGTGTAGCCATGTTGCTTTGTTTGCAGATGTAGATGTACAAGCAGGTTTCTCCTTTCCTTTTAGGAATTTTCAGGAGGCTGCATAATGAAGTTAATACTTCACATTTAAATGTTTATTTATTTTTAATGTTTCAGATTGATACTTTGATCAGAAGTAAATCTAATAAACACTGATGCTGTTAACACTAATTTACACATCTGAGCATCTATTAACTAAAATAACATGCTTTAAGTGATTGTGGTAGAATGAATGTTGACAGGTAAAAACATTTTTGCACTTAAAACTTCCAGTCAGGGCTGGTGGGTTGAGTACAAAGAAGACAATCATCGCAGTACCACCCACCATGGTCACTGCCAGATAGCGTCTGGATACTGGTAAATGGCCATCAGCGTGGTCATCCACATGGTGAGTCAGTCTAATTTGCTTTGTAAGTGAGTAGGCAGCAGTCAGGTCATCTCAGCAGGACTTGACTCAAGTAAACTTACAAAGTCTGGGGATCTGGCTTTTTTTTTTTTTTTTTAATGTGTGTGTCTTTACAGGGACACATGCAGTACGAGTCATCTGAAGGTTTTGTTAGAGTCAACTGTGAGGGATTAGAAAAAATGGCAAACAATAAAGGCAGGTGAGCAGTCCACAGCCACAAGTATGAGGAGCATGAACCTCTAAAGGACAGGAAAACATATTGGTTTTGCTTTGTTTTGTTCACCTGATTCAAGTAGAGAAAAATCTTTGAATAGAAAAGGTTTAATCAATTCGTCAGGAGATTTTGTCTCGCGGTGTCCAATATTTTCACTGGAATGTATTGATACACTGAAATCAATACTTTAAATCTCAATCACTAAACAAGTGCCTCCTTATCACAATCTCCCCTGCTCCTTTCCTCCTCTTCCTCTCTCCCTATCTCCCCACCACTTGCCCGCATGTACAGAAATGCACACATGCATGCATGCTTGCTCATCCCTGTTCTCCAGGACTAATTACTTTAAATTAAAAAAGCTCTCCTTTGGGGCACCAATTTCACCCAATGTCTGATGAGCAGAAATTACATGTCTAATGGAATGGAATGGTTGTGCAAATTGAAGAAATGAAACACACTTTTTTATCTTGGTGCCACCTTAAATTAGGTTTTAATTTGGACCACACTCACACATAATGGAGTGCTGTAAGCCTTCTTTGGCACCTTTCCTAATTGCCTGTGGCTTTCTTATTTCTGTAGGTCGCTTGCTGTATCCATTATCAACTATACTGACCGCCATTTTAAGCAAGATTCATTTGTGAGACAGGAACATAATGTCAAGGCAGCTACAGTAAGTGTGAGAGCTGAACCACAGTTTGTGTACAAACCCTTCTCAAACTAGAACTGTAAGAGTCAGACTTCATGCCCTGTTGTTCTGCCTCTGGAAAAACGACCTGCTGACTAGGCAGAGTCCCCTTGCATGCCAGAAATATTTCCCTGCCTCTGGAAACGCAACTTGCCAACCAGGCAGAATACCCCTACATGGTAGAGATGCTGCCCTTCTTCTGGTTGAAGAACCTCCCTCCCTCCCTGTGGAAAATGACCTGCCAACCGGAGCAATATTGACCTGCTCCTGGCGAACCCGTCAGCCAACCTACCCTCAGTCTTTCCTCTCAATGCAGTTGACAGACTGATTTTCCACAGGCAGGGTGAGATTCCCTCCATACAACACCTTTCCAACGGTTTGTTTTCGACAAGGGTGGAGCGATGTTCCTGCCATGCGACAAATCCTACCTCAGTGACAAGTCGTTATGCCAGACACAGGGCCTGTGGCCTGGTCAACAGGGTAAATTATTTGGCTTGCAGGGCAATCTTTGCCTAGTTGGCACATCAATTTTTTATCAGGTAATTTACAGCTTAGTATTGTGGACTGTCAACACATGAGGCAACATTTGATAACTGTATGAGCTGAAGCACCACCATGAGGTGAAATAAAAAGGCATTCTTCATATTTTAATACATTTATGTAAAACCACAACTTATGTATACATAAAATTAATAAGAAAATGACTTAAGTGTTAACTAACAGAAATACATCAAATTCATAAGCCTAGCATAATAGGAAAGCTGGAGGAGGGGCAATGTGATATATTACCTATTATTCCTTTGTCTTTCAAGTTTTCATTTAAATATGTTTATCTCCCCTTATGCCTCAACCTCAACCTCACCCCATGACCCCTCTCCACCCCCATATAGACTGGAATACCTGCAGTCCACGAGAGGCATTTGAGTTACTAGTTAAGCAGTAAACGGCGCCCCCTACAGTGTAGAAATATTTGATTGTCACATAAGATCTAATTCTTTCATTGTAAACAACTACCTGCACCGCCACCACCACCCGTACCACACACAAACAACAACAAATATTTTACAGGTTTTTTTTTTTTTCTTCTTCTTGCCCTTTTGGAAGGGGAGTGGAATAAGCTGAGGAATGTTTGCTTTGCCTCCTCCATCTCAGCCCATCTGAAAAACATGTCTGAGTGAAAAAAAAAAAGTGAAAGAAAAGACAAGATACAGCTGCTGGAGTTAAAAATAAACAGAAACTGAACTTACGTGAAGAGAGTTGGTGAGAGCTTTAGAGGCAGCTTCGAGAGGCTAATGGCACAGAGGTCACAGGGCTGTGTGTCTGTGTGTGAGTGAGAAGATGAAGAGAGCGACAGGGAGAGAGTTGATTTGGAAAGTCTCAGAGAGTCCTGAACAAACTTTTTTCCAATAGAAAAAGGCTGCTGCAGATATAATAAAATGAAATAGAAGATATAATATGATTAAAATCAGCCCAAAATGTGATGTGCTGACTTTGTGAAAATACACACTCTCCACCATTAAAGACATCACACCAGTCCCATTTAAGGAAAACTATTAAGCTTCTTGGGAACCAAAAAAAAAAAACAGCATTACTTAATTCATTCATTCATTTGTTCATTCAATTTATCTGCTTATCCCTATTCAAGATTATATGGGCGACCAGTTCCAGCATACCAACCGAGATTCAATGATAAATGAATAATGTCTTTATCTAGTTTTATTAGGATTCTGCTGCAGCCCACTGCAGCTGAAGAAACATGAACTTATCCAAATTCGGTGTAGTGTGTGCGTGCTTGCGTGTGTGTAAATTTCAGTATGTCATGAATAAGTTACACTGCAGTCTGTAATCATTACCACAGTAATGTGTTTTTCATTGTTTGTGCTCTGCTCCTGTGCACTGGATTTCAAATGAAACAACTATGAGGTTAAAATGCTGACTTAAAGCTGCTTTAAAGGGTGTTTGGAAGTGTTCACGTCCTTAGTGGGTGAACAGTGTAGGACCTGTAGTCCATTTTAACATTAGAGGTCTGTATAAAAGGGGCTATAATGTCTTCATGATTAATTGGCTGTGGATGTAAACATGCTCAACTTTACACTGAAAGTCAACATTTCAAATCCAATGTGCCGTTGTAGTACAGCCAACAAAATAAATGTTCTAATATTGATGTGCAGCACTAGGAAATGTCAGGTGACAGGAGGGTGAAAAACTGCTTTGTCCTGGAAACTATCAGTGATAACTTCAGCACTGAAAAGATGATATAAAAAGGTTGGGGGTTAGACCCATGAGTGGCAGCTAATGAGTAAACCAGAGCAAAAGTTAATGCTTTGAATTATGTACTGTTCACCTCTATTCGTTTTTCATATTTCACAGTAAATTGCATAACTGTCTGCATCCAATATTACCTCTTCACCCTACAACAAACTACTTTGTGCGAGATAATATTCAAAGCTTAACCCTCAAAATAATTCACCATCGCATAAGAATTCATCCTGTAATAAGGGATTATACCACAGCTTACTCTGCAGGATTTTTTTAAAACCATAAGCTGGAATGGCACAAAGTTCTCTGAAAAGATTTAGCATGGCATAATATAAGCATTGATAGATAGATATTTTAACACTCCAACCATCTCATTGTGATCATCATGACTCAGATATGCAAAAAGAGCCACTCAAGTGGGTTTGTTTTATTTCAGTTTTTACATAACCCCTCCCAATGGAGTTTAAACTGTGGACAGCAAAATAGCTTCTTCAAAAAACTTTTGGCCTCACTTGCTGAAGATGATTTCTGTGTGGGCTTTAACATGAGAGTTTTATTTCTCGATATACCAACATCGCCTGTTAGGCCAATTAACCCGTGCCCCCTCTGCCTGCCTGCACAATTTTCCCAGCATATTGAGAAACTGCCGGCATTTTCAGAGATACAATGTTTGCAGAATGAATGCAGATGCTACTCTAAACTAGGTGGTCAAGGGACAAAAGAAGAAATGCATTACATTTACCAATGTAGCGTGGAGTGCGTTGCATGGAGAATTACCTGCAATAAATGAAAGCACAGAGAGGAGAGCGAGAGAGATAAAGTGAGTGGGTAAAAAATAGAGGAATGTGCCCACCATTTGCAGATTTGTTGTGTGAAATAGCTGGCCATTATCTGGACAGCCAGGAAGGTTTAGCACAGTATGAGGAATGCTAAGGTGTGTCCTGGCGTGTAATTAACAGATAAAACTGTTGGTTCATTAAATGCATATGCAGCGTCATGCATTCACTATGCCAGTATTGATCGTGGGGACATCTCCACACACCTCCCTCCTCACCGGACTTCTGACACACTACATCCATCACGCCACCTACCTCCACCATATTTATAGAATTTTAATTAGCTCTGAGCTCAAGCCAACATCATTAGCTTTTCTCTCTCTCTCTCTCTTTTTTTTTTTTTTTTCAGCAAACAGCCAATGCATGGTAATAATGGTCTTCTCAGACAGAAGCAGTGGGTACTTATATCAAGGACACAGCAAGAGAGAAAGAGAGAGAGAGAGAGCAGGACAAAAGGTTGACAGTTTAAAATGACAATGAAAAATGGGAGCAGCGGAAGAAAAAAACAGCATAACATGTGGAATGCAGGCAGTAATGTCACCTTGGAATAATTTCAGTATGATTAAATGAGTAGCTCTAGCCATTCCTCTGTGATGACAGTATCTGAAAACAGTCAATACAACTGAATCCCAAGTAGGTGGGTGTGAAGTTTTAGTCTCACTAACATGCAAGACAAAACAAGTTTAGCCTTTAGATATGACCAGAAAAAAAACCCCAAAAAAACACCATTGTGGAAACAATACATATTGTTTTTACAAAAGTAAATTTTCTGAATAAACTCAGTGCCTCCACTTCGATACTAGTTTGTATTAAAGGAGCTATGTCCATGTTTTCTTATTGCTACATCAGCAACGTTAGCATCGACAGCTGTTTACTTACCAGTCCTGCCAAGAACTTCAGCCATTGTTGCGTTAACAAGACAAGAGGTTATAATATGCCCTCTCAGAGGCACTACTTAAGGGCAGACTGGACACTACAGTGACTCGGTATCGGAAAGTGACGAAACAGGCCGACCTAGCTGAGGCTAGCTAGTTAGCATGCTAACTTTGGTAGAAGAAATGAAGTGATAGAAATAGAAGCAAAACAAGTGGGTTGCTTTCCACCGCTGGAGACAGCTCTTTGCAAGTAAAGAACTGAAGTTCGATGCAGAAGTCGCATGTTTTAGAGTGGTAAGTAAACAGCTGTTAATGCTAACATTGGCTATGTAGCTATAGCAAAACTTATGAATGGTTCCTTTAAATCCACCCATTTTTGTGCATCTGGTTGCATAAATCTTGATAAGCACTTGAAGAAAGTAGTCAGCTGGACTATTATAAAAGAACCCATTAACTATAGCTTGTAAATTTTTATCCAGGTGTCTGATCACTGTCTGCTAGCGGCACAGACTGTTCTTCAACCGCAGTCACACAGGAGTTAGTCAGGAAAACAAACAATATGGTGATAAGCTCCCATCTTCCCTTACTAGTGATAAGGTGGAAGAATCATATCCACACCAGCGCATTGCAATGCAGCATTGTCTTGGCAGCCATAAAGTAAAGTGGCCTCATGCCCAGCTGTTGAGATAATGTAATCAGTAGGCCTGTCATAGGAATGACAGAGACCGACTGTGACGCTAAGGAGCCAGAGACACGCCTGTGCAGCCAACAAACAATGATCAAAAAACCTGGTTAATCATACATAAATACATATTACAAACCAGGGTGCTCCAGGTGCCATCATGCCCAAAAGATGAAAAACTGGATCTGACTCACAAGCAGGGACATGCATGAAAACACACTCACTGCATAAGTGTGTTTTACCAAATTTGCTCTCAGCTGGGTAGAGAGGCACTTTTCAGCAGCCTACTGTATATTTATTCTGATCTTGTGACTCATGGACGTGACCCTCTGGTCTGTTGGGAGATGGGACTCACACACGCATTCACTCACAGACATATACACGCGCACAGTATCGCACAATACTCACTTAAGGGTGACCTAATTAAGCCTGAGGGTAGGTGTAATTACATGCAACCTTCATCTGCCCTATTCTCTATTGTTATGGCTACTTGCTGCCTATGGACTCAGTCACTGTTTGCCCATGGTGTTGTCACCCAGGGACTCTCCTTGTTCAATCCATTAGCTGTATAATTCCACAGAGACGCAAATATCATTTATAAAGAGACTTTTAGGCTGGTATGCTGCCTTAGTAATCCATTTACTTTTTCTTGGTGGGGTATATAAGATCACATTGCCGCCTTCTCATTTGGTCAGATAAGGATAAATTATAAAACAATTATTCAGATCAATAATTTAGGTTGTCTTGTGTTTTTAGATAGCGGCATTTTCAAGTGTGACTCCCTAGGGACTGGTTGTGCATTATGTGCGATTCTAATTAAAAACAGTGAAATGTTGTGTTCAGGTGTATAATATAAGTGTAAAACCAAGAGTGGGATTGTTGAAACACACATGTATGCTATCTGAAGGCTGAAAGCAGTGGAGCTCTTTACTTGTTCTCTGATGGCAACAACCATGGCCATTAGTCTCCAGGTTATTAATGGAAAATGTTTTACCTCATAATTATACTGTCCACAACTGGGAAAATGTGTGATCTTTTTCAACATATAACCCTCCAGCTGTATTAGTAGAAGCAGTTTCCTCTGTAATGTTGATGATGATCGAGCTTTACATTTTCGGTAAGCCAAAATGTCAAGATGACAATTTTACAAAATGATTATATTATTATTTTATTATATCGTAAGAAATCAAAATTTTCACCACTGAATTATAGATTGTGTTTTTTTAGCCATGTTTAATTCCAGTTATATTGGAATCAACACACCTTTTTTTAACAGCTCAAATCACCTTTAAACTGATTTTGAGATAAATTTGCGTGCTTTCTTTGAAAATAGATTTTGGTTTTGGTAGGCTTGCGTTATCCTCTTCAACCTCACTAACCTGCCAGTGGCTTTCTAATTTTAAATTCATGATGTGTGGACAAACTTTGCTCAATCCCACAGAATACTGTTTTAAATTCTGGTAAAGATCCAAAAGTGCCCAGACATGCTACAGATGTCAAGCTAGAATAAAATGTAGCATATCTGAGACTTTACTCACCAGATATATGACCATACATTTTTAACACAATTTTAAAACAACCTATGTTTTTTCTTATAGTGCAGAAAAAGTAAACCTGTGGAGGTGGTTGGGGGGCGGATGAGCGTAAAAAGATATTTGACAAGTGTATTCTTTTAATCTTAATCTATCCTCTATCTTTAACTTGTAACAGTGTTTAATATGCACTAAAAATAAATTGTGATTCATATCATGCATTCAATCATTTAGCAACAATGGCTCCATTAATGCCTCCCCTGAAAGAAGGTCTAAATCAGGGCGGTGAGATCTATGTGAGTTATAGAAGGGGTGATGGAGGTCACTGATAAGAAATGTTATCACACAAGCTGTCATCTGTGGCAGCAATTCGCTGTAGGCCCCGTTAGTAATTAATCACAGGCGCCTGGTAATACATTCATTCGATCTAAAAGGGATTCATCGTGTTGGACAGTGGCCCTCAAAAGGTCAAACTCCCCAGGTGTTGGTCAGACTTTGAGCCCTGTATTTGAACGATGCATGAGGGGGAGTCCTCTAGTCAATACCAGTTAATCCCTATGCACATATTAAACGAGTCACTGCCAAGATTGAATTTAAATGTGTACCTTAACAATGTGCAGAAAAAAATTTACCACAGTGATTTAAGTGTGACAAGAACTACAACACAATTAATAAGATAACACAATATCAGGTGCAGAAATACATGTTGCAGATCAGTAGCTCTCTTTATTTGAATTTGAACTTCATATGAAGATAAATATCTAATGAGACATTACAACATACAGTATGTCAGTATTGGACAACTGCTGGAAGTGCTCTTAAAATAGAAAAAACTGTTTTTTCAAAGTGCATGCAGAGGTCCTGTATATTGTCTGAACACATTTCAAACTATTGAGTGGAATTGAAACAATGCAACATGCAACAATTCATTCCACAGTGTTGGACTTGCTGATGACGAGGCTTTGATTTGACCTCTTGGTGGAGAGAATGAAAGGTTAGAGGAAAGGAATGACTGCCAAATATACTTGCATCGATTTCTTCTCCTCCATCATTCCTTTACCTGCCACTCACAATAGATGGAGTGGTTTCTGGGATGTCGGGCACGCAATCAATGATGGAGGAAGAAGAAGAAGAAGAAGAGGAAGTTTTGGTGGGTGGAAGACCAGGGAAAGAAAAGGAACCTCGCCCTTATTTAAAGAGAGAGTCGTAGTGTGTGGTTTGTCAGAGGCAGAATATCACGACACATGGCGAGCCGAGGAACAGCAGGAGAACAGGTTATTCTGCATGTAAAGCAAATAGGTCAAGGTTGGCCGTTTGCTGAATGAGGTGTGTTGTGAGCAGGTGTTAAGAAATGACACGTTTTGGCGACACTGTGACAGCGTGTAAGAACTAAGGTCGTGTGTAGACTGACAAGAGCACTGCCGTAGCGAGAACATGAACAGTGTTTACTTTGCAGTCATTTGCCGAACTGGGTTATATTTCATCTTCTCACCAGTACTCACAGACACACGCCCACACTGGGTGGATTTTGTTGACTTGGACAGAGCCAGGATTAATTGTTTCCACCTTTTTCCAAGTCTTTTTGCTAGGCTAAGCTAACCGGTTGCTGGCTGTAGCCTCATATTTATTGGACAGATATGAGAGTTTATGAGTCGATTCATCTAGTTCCACATCAGAAAGCGTTTTTCCCAACTATTCCTGTAACATGATGCAAATTTCAGTACAAATGCCTGCTGAGATTGATAAATCTTCATCTCCATCACTAAACCGGAGTTTTCCCACATCTAAAAACTGAGCTAAACTAAAACTGCTTTCCAATGAAAAAAACAATCAAAAGATGCCGACGATAAAATGATTTAGCTGTTTTCCTCCTCTTTTGACATTTGAAAACAGCTGCAGGGGCAGCACTTCTTTTTCACACATGAACAGTGTTTTCAAATTTAGCCAGCTTGTATGGGAGTTAGGATTGATTTTCATTTTAAAATTGTATAAAATGTTTACCATGTTATGCCAACCAAGTGAATTTTGTTGGCAGGCGCTACACCTATCAATATGGAACACAAGCTAGCTCTGTAGAAGTGCAGTGTACCGCTGTGATTTATTTTTTGTACCGATAATCTGATTTATTAACTCGGTTGAATCAGGTCTTCGCTGACATTTATCATTTGGCTGCCAATTGTCTGGGAATGGAAGCCAAAGCGAACTCAACGGAGCGCGGCAGATTTGTGTGATGCTGCTTCTTTTGAGCCAGTTGCATGAGATATGGGGTCAACCACAGTACTCATCATCATTTGCTGTTCTATTTGTGCTCTGCTCGCTCTCTCACCAGCTGTGTTGTTATGTACCAAACCTCCTTATAGGACCATGTTGATCCAAGCCTGACAAGAAATCAATAAATTGTATTCCCTTAGCATCAGTGTTAGTGGATATATTAAAAAAAAAAAGTCTTTTGAGTTCAGTCTTGGAACATGAAAGGGATCAACATGTAAGGGGTGTCAGTGTGGTTTAACTTCTTTAGACTTTGGTATAAATAAACAACAAAGTGGTCACAGGACTTAGTAAGAGATTTGCTGCTGTGCAGTATTGGATTTTTTGCCACTACTGTGGCTACATTTATTCAAAGATAATGAAGTTGTATGTGTGCAGAGTGTGCATTTTTTTGCATATTTTATCCCACTAGGATTGAAGATGCAGATCCTCAGAGACTGATACGTAGAATATATAGAATAATCACATATTTGTCCAGAAATACATCAGAAAAAAAAATGTTGATGCTTACACTTAGTCCAATAATCCTGGTTTTTCATTTTGAATTTGACTGGTTACCCGCGCTTTAAAAACTTTTCAATTATCCTCATCAATATGCAAATTTTTTTTGTTACGGCCATCGAGCTCAGAGGACTGAGGGGGCCGAGATTTGGTTGCACACTGTGTATGTACAGCTTCAACCTTTAGCTCATCTTGTTTTGACACCTACAGTGTGAAAACATTCCCTGAAGTCAAATGTGCAGTGGGCCAATTAAATCCCACACTAAGACTGTGTGGTTATCAGGGCATAACCCCTGTGTGAGCCTGTGTTTTGTAGTCTACTGAAGTCTCTCGCTGCACCCAGCCAAGAGACTGGCAGTGAGGCAAGAGCATCAGCTCACACAGAAGGTGGTCTGATCAGCTTTTTAAGGTCTTCACTGCAGGGGTTAACTCACTGAGAGCCAGAGTGAGCAGCCGCCTTTGCTTCGATTTAAAGCTTGACATCAGTCCCCAAAAATCAACTCGCAAACACCCTCATGAAAATTGTCTCACCTCCTCATGTGTGTATGTCAGGCACTCTGCCTCTCTTGTTCACACTCTTAATCTACCTGTTTAAACCCCCCGCTCCTCAGCATGTCTTACCCCACCTATTGCTTTCTTTCCACTCAGGCGACTCTGCTGATCCCAGCATGTTCAGCTTTTAAATCCTAGCAGTTGGTGAGACGTGACAGTAAGATTTTGCAGAGGGCTCACTTTCATTATGATAACGAAATAGAAGAAAACACTTTGTCAGCCCCCCCCGTTTCCATCAGATAAATGTAACGGGGCCACTGTGCTAATACGCCTGTGACGAGCAGCAACGTCACACTGAGGCTTAGTTAGACTCTTCCTTCTTCTCTGAAGGCTTTCTGGCACCAACAATGCCCTTCTGAAATCACAGCTGTAGTGTTGTTCTTTTTTAATGAGCATATTCATTAAAAAGATTATGCTGTGCTTTACTTTGACATACAATAGTTGCACAAGTGATTTCCTAAGACCTGAGACAAGCTGTGAATATCTCTCAGAACACTATTTAAAGCCTCACCACCTCACCCAAAGTGTGATCTGTGGCGTAAGCCTCAGCTGGATGAACAGTAATGAACAGGAACTGCACTTTATGAGTTTTGCTTGCTCTGTGTCTGCTGCTGCAGCTTTGACGTCTCGTTTATTGCACTTCAGTACTTCTGTACACAAACAGATATCTCGACCACACACCTCAACAGTCTGTTGATGTGGTTCAGAGGTACGACTGCTGAGATGAATGGCCCGAGTCGTGGTCAACCTCAGCCATTCACTCGATAGAGCAATGACTCGGAGGCTCCACCCCAGCTCATACTGTGGTGGCCACACGTTCGATGAATGCTGCAGTTTGATCCTGCAATTTACAAAAAGTAATTTCATGTCATTGTTATTTCAAAACAATTTCCCAGTGAGTTTATCCTCTCTTCCCCCGCTTATACTTTTACCTTGTGCTGCTGTTCCATAATACCCGCTTTGACTCATCATTTAAATTAATGGAGAACAAATGCATGTTTACTCAGGCAATGTTTACGTTGAGTCAGTCCTCTCATTGTCCTTTTGGAGATATAATGGTGTCTATGATCTATGAGATGATTGGGGAGATAGAGGAAATAAATGACATGCATATTTAGACTGCATGTATCTATTCTGCTGTTATAATCATGGGTTTAATTGAATGAGTTCATTTCATAGCAGCATAGCATTTCTGCACCTTTTCTGTTGACTGTTCATCACTTGAATCAGTTTGTCTAATTAAGACCCAGATGTCTCTTTGAGGCTTTCCACTGCTAAACAGATTTATCTAATTAATATGTAAGCTGCACATTTCAACTGAGTGTGAGTAATATGGATGGCAACTCCAGGAAGAAACACAATACCTCAAACGAACGTTGTAACAAGTCATTTGAGCCCATGCGTTGTTAGTGTATGAGAAGTTTGAAGGTGCGGTACGTTCTGCCAAATGCTTCTTTAGGAGTAGGCGTTGTGATGACAGTACAACCGCACATATCATATGAATTTGTAAAAGCCGCCACACTTATTTTTCTCATAATTACATTCCATCTTTAGTAATGGTCGATGCGGTTACCAGAAATGCTATATTATGTTTATGGCAATAGCCTTTGAAATTAATTTCTGCTGTTTGTTACCAACATTTTGATTACTGTAAATAAAACACTGTTCAATTTAAATGACAAAAGCATAACATAATCCCGCTTTGAAGTATGATTTAATTGTGATGTCTCGTAAAATATAATTATATTTTTAGAGCCTGTTAAATATACTATTCATTAAAAGTGTGAGTTTTAAATAATCCATCTTGGCAGTTTCTCCTGCTGCACTCGAACACCAGCCTAGAGAGAGGTGGTGGTGGTGGTGGTCAGCTCCAATCTCACTTTAGTCATAATGAGCATGGAGGTGCGATGAGAAGCCTGATCATGTTAGATAAGTGACACAGAATATCAGTGAAGGGGACTAAGAGCACGTGATACCCGCACAGTGTCTGGCATATGCCACATCAAGGCACGATGAGGCTCCTGTCACAGCTCGTCACATCACTTCACTTTAACTGGGCTGTCGTGGCTTCACAGCTTAATTGAAGTGATCTCAGGTGTTTGGTTATACATGTGACAGAGAGAGAGAGAAAGTGTCTTGACTGAAATCAGCCATCTTCTATAAATATCCCCCCTCAGCCACCTCCACAGCAAGTGTTCAATTCACAGGAGAGATAAGTGTGACACCTAGTGTCAGTCGTCGTAATAACATCTCGGGTTTTGAGCAGAGCCCTGCATGAGGAAAGTGTAAATGAGAAATACATGATCAGAGACACGTGAGTCATTTGAAACAATACATAATTGCACTCTTTCATGAATACAATACAATAATTTCAATAAAGCCATTTTGCATGCAGTAACACACGCTTCCAGCGATTACATAATTCCCAAACCAACCTAAATCCCATATATACATGACCCGGTTTGTGCTATCCCAAGACACACCACGACAGAACTACTTTGTCATGTGCATTGATAGCAACTGAAATATCTTGCACATGCCACTTAAAACTATAAATCCCGAGGCCAAGTCAACAGGAGGTTAAGAAGTTTGTGCGCTCCACGTTCTTGGCAGCTCAAGGCACCACTCCATACTGAACTCAGATGGAGCCAAGTGTCCTCAGACACTCTGGTGGAGGGTGAAAACATCCTATCTGGAGAGATTGTTTTCACAGTATGCCGAAAACTAATTACAAGCAATAAATTAATTTCACGCTACTGCTTTAGAATTAATTGCATCTTTACAGAAGTGACTGGAAGTGATGGCTCAAGCAGCTCTGATAAGGGTGGACACACTAAGTGGTCTATTGAATTATGTGGCTTATCAGTGCCATTGCTTTACATGGGGATGCACTTGATAATGCTTTAAGAAATTATCTAAATTTCTGGTTTGTTGTTGTTTTAATTGCTACTGAGGTATTTTTGTCATGCAGCTCCCATGGCGCACGACATATGTTAGGACAGCTGAGCATGTTGTTTTGAGTGGTAGGCAGTTACAGAAATGTTTCTTTTACACCGCATAACTGTTTATATACGTGAGCATTTACAGGGAAATTGCAATTTACTGAAGTGAAAGAGTGAGGCAGAGTTAGGTGTGTCTTATCATAGAAGATCTGCTACTGTCATGTCAAACTCTTTCCTCCCTAGTTCTCAGTTTGAACCTAGATGATACATTTCGCACTCACTGAATGGTAAGTGCCTATAAATAAACTGCGTTGTTTGCTTGTTCAGGAAACATTTACTCTGAGGTCTCTGAGATCATCACTGTGAGCACTTCCTCAGTCAGAATGTCCTAACAACCCAACACAGATCATGACCTCCTATATCTGCCTCTGGAGTATCTGGCCCTTGGTAAAAACAAAAAATTATGTAATTTGTCAGAAATGTATACTTTTTTTTTTTTTTTTTTAAATGCTCATGGATTTGTGTCGTTGCAGATTTCTAGAATACCAGTCATACACAAAAGCTTTTATTTCTGCAGAGAATAGTAATTAAAAAGTGAAAAAAAGACTGTTTATTGATGATATGGGTAATTGAGCTTTGAGTCTGTGCTTGGAGTGCCTTCTTTAGATATTTGGGTTAACTGCTTATTGTCATTATTTTGAGTTATGTGACTTTTCAAGATTCTCCTAATTGGCCCCAGTGGGATTTTGAGCAAAAACCCTTGATGTTCACATCTCGTTCTCATCCCCCTGTAATTGTGACAGTATTATTGTAATCTGCGCGGATAATATTGTTGTATTTTTAACAAGATTCCAGTGTTTCATCATAGCGAGGGACCGGTTTCATTCCAAGATTTAATTTCCCCCTTTTTTTTTCCTGCTCTCTGCTGTCATCTTTGATACTCTTCACCACAATCACATGACAGATGGTCCTCTTCCAAACCCTATAATTATATTTCCGGCTTCAAATTCATAATTCATCACATTGATGCATGATTTGCATGTCATCAGCAAAAAAAAAAAACTGGTGAATTGTTTACTAGCATCAATGCTTTTTAAAAAAAATATATTTTCTATAAATTAAACATCCGTAATCTGCCAAAGTGTAATAACATCAAAAACTCATGGGGGATTTCAATATGGGTTTCAATACATTTGTTATACTTTTATTATTCATTTATGGAGGTCTGTGTCTATTGTAGCGAAACCTGTTATCTACAGAAATCTCACCATTTGAAAGATGTTAATGATTCATTAGAAGTGACATTATTTGGACCCTACAGTGACTCTCCTATTACTGGGAAATTTGGTTCAAAGACCAATGAAGAATTCTGTTGTTCACAAAACAAATTACAGTTACTGTCTGGATAAACTTTATGGCAACAGGCAGAGACAAGATTACATAATTATGGGAAAGTAAGAATGACACGAACCAAAGTTCACCAACCTGATCAGCAGAAGGCTAGAGATAAATATTTGCCAGGAGGTGAGTTTAGGAGGCAGTGTGGCAGTAGGTGAAACATTGTCGCCCCAATGTTATGTAAAATCAGAGTGCCACTCCTTGTAAATCATTCACCAGAGTACACCTAGAGATTGAGCATAATGAACAACTGTTTCTGCTCTAAAATGCCGGTCAGTCTATCTGCCAAAATACATCAAAACAGCACAAGCAAGCTTCTTTTTTTATTTCACAAGTTAATGTTTATTTAAAAAAAAACAACTGCTGTTATCATGGGGTCAAAGCTGTGAGCCAAGCCTTTAGTGCATATAGTTGAGTTACAGTTTTCACTTTAAAATGCATAGTCTGCTTAATAACAAATGTATTCTATGAATCTTATTTGAAATTGTATTTCCTTTAAATTAAGCTTATATAAAACTAAATCTGACACAGTGAAAAAATTCACCAAGCACACACACTCTTTAATTACCATGCATAATTACAACATGAACAACTTATACACACATATGGGAAAGTCAGATCCCTTTTAATTATCAGGTTCATGGATATTTTTCTGAACTTTTTAGCTTTCCCTCTCTCTGCTAATTCTTGCATTCAGACAGTTGCAGGGAGTGTCAGTTACACCTCACTCCTCCCATTCACACCCATGTGCTGACTTTTGCAGGATTACTGCCAGAGTGTTGCAATAACTTCACCAACAGAGGACTGAAACTACGCCCAGTAGACTGTCAGGAGTTGCGCAGGAATGTGTTTGCACTGACATTTACTGTATCTTTTCGAAAACCAGTGGAAGTCAGTCAGCATTGCTGTCTAAAACTGATAAGTAAATGTAAGAATGTAATCTGAAATGAAGTTGTGTCATTGTCATTTAAGTATTTCTTTTTCTCCAAAAAATATATAAAAACTAAAATATAAAATCAAATTGAGCAGACAGTTTAAAAGCAGCCACACGTACATTGTATCATCAAATTAATAATACCAAAAATACCCAAACTTGTTACTAACTGATAGAAAACCCCACAGCCCAAAACTTCATATATGAATTCAACAACCATCATAACCCTGCAATAATCTGCAAAATTTTAAAGGCAAACAACACATTAATACACAGTAATAGACAACATAATAAGTATATACAACATAGTTTTCAGTGCAAAAGACTTTTACCAAAAAGCAGTGAAGAAAAAAATCTTACAGCAAAATGCAATAGCAGAGCAGTGCATGCACACACTGACACCACCTGCTTGTTCTTTTTCTCATTCATGTTCAGGGGCATACCAAGCATTAAGATCCCAGGCCAGTCTACATCCTGCACAGTCAAAAGTAAACACCATTATTTTCAGCGTTTCATTGTTCATGTCTTTTTGCAGACGTCTGCCAGAGTTTTGAACTTTGGTCCAAGTGTGTTTAGGAAGTCGAGGTTATCAGTGTCGCCATAGTCACTGCAGCATCCCACAGAGCCAGCTGCAGAACCCACCCCCTCAAACCCGTAGCAGTGGACGATGTCATCTGCGTACCGTTCGTCCCCTTCTCCCCCGAAATAGGCCAGTTTCTACAGAGACAGAGTTGAAGGGAGAGGAAGCGTGTTATTACTCTTTGTGGACTAAAACCAGGTAATGGGGAGGGGAGATATTGCACCATGTGATAATATGGCTGCTCAGGATATGACTGGCAGTCAGATATTACACAGTGAACAAACAACTCACCAACAAATTAGAGACATAATATTTCTCACCAAGAAGTTCAGAATTATTAAAGTTTACAGAGGATATGTTCACAGCTTAGAGAGCGAGATTATATTACACATGAGAGTTACCTAAGCTCTTACAGATAACAAAGAAGTTATTAAACCTCAGAGAAAAAAAAAGGTGCACGTACTGGCCACATTTAAGTCTGCCACTTTCTCACACATTTTGTGCTAACATCCACTCTTAGGCATATCTTTGTTGCACTATATATACGGTATATATTTCTGTATATAAACAACATTACCTGGTGTAGATAGTGGCCATTTGTTTGCCAGGTGTGAAGAAGATTCAAGTCATGGGGGAGGAGTTCGGGGACATAGTCAACACAATTGTCTATATACTGATCTTCAATGTGTTGAGTATCATACTGAGTCTGGCCAGAATATATATTAGTTTGAGTATTATATATCCCATTCCCATTTTTGCTTTGACCTCCAAATGCGGCCATGTTCTTCTGCGCCAGCCATTCTTGTTTAATCTCCTTTTGTTCAGTGGAGGGGACAGTGATGAGACTAGGATCCTGGGGAGAAAAACAACAAAACAAAAACAAGCAATTAGGCAACAATTAAATAAATGAAGAAGAGAAAAAAAGGGTATAAGCTTTCATTATTATGTCCTTACCACTTCATCCCCTTTGCCCTCAGTGTTTGACGCGAGCAGGATTCCTGCGCCGTCTCCTGTATCTTCAATGTCGATGTTGTCCCTCTTTGTCACGCAGAAAAAGGCAAGGAGTAGAACTGCAATAACAGAGCAAGAATGATGGAAATGAGTGCACATGGAGTGCATTTTCTAATAATAAAAAAAAAATGCTCCATGTGCTGTAGGCATCACAAGAGTGAGCATAATGGTATTGTGGTGTGCAATATACAATGCATAATTCAGCAACAACAGAATCTTAAGCTTTCTATCACTCTTCCTGCACTTTTACACATGCATGAGCACAAAACTGTTTCATTATCTACACAGTGCAGCCTACACAATTCTGCTGGCAAGAGTATAGCAGTGAGGTACTTACACAGCAGTAGGAGGAGAGCCAGAGGCAACAGCATAGCCAGTAAAGCCAGTCCCCCTAATGACACAGAGCGATCCTGGGCCAAGCACACTCCATTCCTGCACTGGCAGATTCTTACTGTCACCACCTGTACCTCACCAAATCCCTGCAGATCTTTAATATCCACGGGAACCTTGTACAGCCCCTTGATAAGCTTTTTGGTAGGGCTCAATGTAGCTGCAGTTCCTGAGGAGGAAATGTGTATTAAAATAATAAATGAATAAGCCAACCTCAGGTTTTTCCAAGATATTGCAACAGAACATTGTGTAGATCACTTTAAACTTGAATTTAATGTTTCAGAACAGATCTAGTGTTGATTATGACGATTTCAGTAAATACTTTTTTAAACCTTTTTCTTGTTATTACTTTTTATTTGACAACCATTGTTACAAAACATAAAATTAGCTCTTAAAATTGTATTTAAAGAGCTAATTAATTAAACTGTTTTAAAAAAAAAAAAAAAAAAAAAACTGTATACAAAGAAAGAAGTGACAGTGAATTCCACCTCAAAGTGCTATGTCGTTAATATATTACTTGTATGCAGGACCTTTACTTGTAATGGACTATTTTTAGTGTGTGGTATATGCAACTTTTGTTTGAATGATGTGAATTCTTTTTCCAACACATTTTATATTGGCATCAGCCTCAAAAATTAATTTGAGTTCGAATCCCGCATCCGACGGCCCTTTACTGCATGTCATTCCCCCTCTCTCTGCCTCTCCATTTCCTGTCTCTCTCTACTATGCTATCATAAAGGCATAAAAAGCCCAAAAAAATATACTTAAAAAAAAAAAAAAAAAAATGTATTTGAGTTTCAGTTAAGGTCTGATGCCGGCTCTTGGCTCCTTCTCTGGAATGCTTCTGTTAGCTTTCGTGGTAGCAGTTTGTTTTGATAGCTTTCACCAAAACAAAGGTGTTTTTGGAGATGGTAAAGATATGAAAGAATTACTGAGACTTGGATTATGTTGTGCGGAGAGTTTTAACGTTGCTTACAGAGCTTGTACAGATTTTTTTTTTACTGTGGCTAAACAAGTATTTATGCAAACTGTCCCATTAAACATTCCCTCTGTCAGACAGAGTTAGATCAAATGGGTAAAAATACAACCACCTACCATTAACTCTTGTCAGAGACCATTTGCCGTCGTTGTCTGAAGGCAAACTAAAGCTGAAAGGGGAAGAAAGGGGAGACTCGTCTTTGTCTTCAGCCATAACCACCACAGACCCAAGCTCTCCGTCCTGCTCACATATCACCATCTCGCCAATGAGGGGCAGTGGCACGTTGTCGTTGACATCCTCCACCTGAATGATGACTGTTCCTGTGCCTGTTTTGAGGCCTGGAATACATAAGTACTACATTAGTACACGTGCTAGTCAAAAGCGGACATGTCAGTACTGTGAGAAAATGTGATAGACCTAGTCAGTCGAATTCTGACATCACTTGGGCGTCAGTTAATTGGAAAATTCAAATTCTGACAAGTATCTGGGCTAAAAGCCCAACTTCCAACATAATACCGGGCAACTGTGAGTCATTGTAAATATCACGTTGTCAACAGGTGCTCTCAAGGTGAGACAAAGCTAAATCACGCTGTTTGTTCAGACAGATACTGGTGAGGGTGGAGCTGGTGTTCTTAACAATACCATCAAAAGACGTGAAAAAGATGCTCCCCTAACATTCCCAAAGCAGCATTTTCTTGGTGACAGTATGATGGAGTGAGTTTATAAAACAGGTAATAGATGTGAATAAGAAATGTGGTAAGAAAGCAGTGTTGAAGGTTGTTACGTCTTTATCCATGTGCTGATATACTTAAGATATACTTGTGCTTATGATATTTTCTGTATGGAGTCCACGGAAAAGCAAGTGCACAGCATATACAAGCAACTTACTTGCATCAACAGCCTTCATGGTGATGTTGTAAATTCCATTCTGGACAAACTGTGACTCTCTGTCGATTGTGTTTGCGACCCTCAGCTCTCCTGTACTTTTGTCGACATTGATCCAGGAGGCTGGGTCTGTGACCTTGTAATACCTGAGAGACGGTGGAAAAATACATGTGTATTACAAGCATATTTTTCAGTGCAGCAGTCAAAGTCTGCCCTCCAGTGTTTAAGAGAAGTAACATAATCTTCAGCTGGGGTCTTGAGGATTAGCTTTGATTGTGTCTGGCCATACCACAGGAAAAGTTCAATTCTTTAAGACACATTTAAGTATATATTTACTTACATGATCCCATTGCTGCTCTTGGTCTCAGGATCTATGGCTGTGTAACTTCCTATCAGTGTGCCATTTGGTATGTTCTCTTTGACGATGAAGCGGACAGTAGGAGCTGAGAATTCTGGGCCCTCGTCAACATTATTGACAGTGACGGCCACAGGGATTGACAGCCAATTGGCGTTTGCATTGCTCAGCTCAGCTTCGTTGCGGGCCGAAATCTCAAGCTGTACATTTTTGGTCTGCTCATGATTTAAGGCCTGGGAAAAGAAGGAGGGAGTGGGCTTTGGCTTTCCTTATGATGTGAGACTCTACTTTATGTCACGTTGAATAGTTGTACTACTACTAATTTCATAATAACAATACAAAATGTTACTCACCTTCGAGACATACAGAAGCCCCTCATTTGTTTTGGGGTCGGTTTCCATCCTGAAGTTGCCATTTTCATTTCCTTTAGTGATGACGAATTTTGAAATCCAGTTTGGTGTGTTTATTAAATCCTTGTCCTCAACCGGAATACGAAGGATAAGTTTGTCCTTTTCATTTTCATTGATGCTGGTTGTATACTAAAAGGAAACGAAAGCAGTGTTCCTTAGATTAGACAACCAATCTTTGAGCAAAACAAGTTCAAAACACCTGTTTTTCTTTTTTTATTTTACTGTCACGAAAGACATAAAGATAACATTTTTGTAGTAAGTCTTTGCTAACCACTTACAGATGTTTCTTTGAAAGTTGGTGGGTTGTCATTGATATCACCAATAGTAATTGTTGCTGTTCCTGTCGCTTTCAGACCAGTTACTGCACCGTCCAAATCTTGTATTTGAACTGTCACCAAATGCTTGTCTTTTTCCTTAGGAAGAATGTGACAAAATGATATGAAGAAAAGAGAAATAATGTAAATTCAAATAATCCAAGAAACCAATATAGAGCATGTGTAGCATCTCATTTTATGTTGTCTTTCTGAGTGAATTATTAAAATAATGATGGCAGAGCTCACCTCTCTGTCCAGGGTGTTAGTCACCGTGGTGATGACACCTGTCTGTGGGTTGATGGCAAACAGGTTTAATGCAGACAAGAGAGTATACCTGATTTTGACATGGAGGGTACCCTCTAGGTCTTTGTCTGTAGCATTAACCTTCCCCACCACTGTACCTGTGGTGTAAAACATGATCATTGGGTTTATTATCATTCCCACTGGGGGTCAAATACCACAGGATTACCAGTGTGCATTTCATGTGCCTCACCTGGTTTGCTTTGCTCGAGAACAGTAAACTGCATCGAGTCTGGGAATTGTGGAGTATTGTCATTCATATCATCTATAACTATTTTGACATCCAAGGGTAAGTCTGTCTCCTTTTCTGTGGTTTTGTCGAAAACTTGGGTCCTCAGCTGCAACGAAAAAATAAGTAAATTTTACAAGGTTAACATGCAAAAAAATCATCATCAAAAGAAATTTAAAAAGGAAAATAATTCATACTTTCAGTCATGCTTCAAGCAAAAATGCCAAACATTACTTTACCTAATTGCAACTTCTCAATTTTAATTTTTCTTAATGTGATAGTAAGTTTAATGTCTTTTGTACTGTTGTTTAGAGCTTTAGGAAATTATGATGCAGTTTTTTTTGCTGGTTTGTGACATTTCATGGACCAAAAAATAAATCATTAAAAAAAGTAATTGTTAGTTACAATCCTATTTCACACTCACCACAAACTGTGGGAACACCTCACGATCAATCGGACCGTGCACAGTCAACATTCCAGTGTCCGTGTCAATAGTGAACAGGTTCATTGGAGGCTGATTGCTACCAGGTCCACTGATCGTGTAGTACACGTTGTGCATGCCTGAGGAATCTGACACAATCTACAAGAGAAAACACATATATTCCTACATATACAAGAAAACAACAAAAACAAACAAGGATTCTGTTTTTCATAAACCATCTACCAGAGTTAAGGCAACCCTCTGTGACCTATTTCAAATTGTAATACTTCAAAATGGATCAAGAGAATGGGGTGAGGGGGAAAAAAAAAACGTGATTCCTTGATATCCTAAGGCAGATTCCAACGGACAGTCTGGTAATGCAGGTGAAAAAACATCAAAGGACTAAATCAGTACATAAAGTCAGCCGAAAGTAATGTAATTAATAGGTGTGTCTGGGTGTGTGAATCAGATTATCTGGGAAAAAAGATCATGTGAGTAAAACAAAAATAATCTGTGAACTTGTATTTCCAGTAAAGACTTGAAAGTCATGCAGTGTGAAGCTGATATAGCCTACTATCTTAGAGTAGCTTGTGTTTTCAACATTAAAATTACCTTTTCAATGTCTTTTGGAAAAGGTCCCGCGTCATTCTCTAATATGTTGAAGGGTGGGGGACTCCATCTTCTTTTGGAGCGCTTCAGGAAGCCTTGGCCTTTGTACTGTGGCATGCAAATGAAGGGATTTTTTTTAAGTCCCATGTGTACCATTCTGGCCTGTATAAACAAGGTTTACTGCACAGTAGTTTTACCTCTCTCTTCTGGAGTTGTCTGTGGACAAGGTGAACTTCTATCTCACTTTCCGGTCCCCTGCCGTCGTGAGCCCACACAGAAAATGTCCGCCCTCTTGTTGCCACAGATACAGTATTTACAGCCACTATCTCCCCATTTGTCTTTATTGTAAAACTCGGGTCCTTCAAACTGAAGTGCAGTGAGTTGGTGTCGCAGTCGGTAAGTGTAACTGAAAGGCGAGAAAGAAAAGGTTAAGGAAAGGGAGGTACAAAACAAAAGCCAAAAAGCCATTACAGGAAAGGGTTCCAGGTGAAGTGGGTAAAACGGTTACATAACGAGTTAATGAACAGATTATCAGAAAAGTACCTTTTGTGACTTCGTATCCAACCGGAATTGTTTGTGGCACAAGCACATAGAGATTGTTCGGGATAAAACACGAGTCCACACAGGATAGGACCTGAGGTAGAGTCGTTCTTATAGTGAGTTTCAGTTTATAGTGAGTTTGTTAATATAAATGAAAGGTGTCCCATTAACAGCAAATAACATTAGGCTATAACTATATTTCGTTGTAGTGTTGACAAGTTTAAAAGTAAAAGCGTTACATTTGTTTTAATAAAGACTTATGTTTTAGTACAGTGGATACTTAAAAAGAAAAAGAGACGGAACTTACCATCATCAGGCAAATGCTGAAAATTAAAACATTCGCCATTTTTGAAAACTTTTGATGCACTCCTGCTCTGCGGGAGGAAGCGAGCTAGACTCCTCCGAAAGCGAATCGTCCAGAAAGTGACAGTTGATTGATTTGTGACTCCGTTTAAAGCCGAAAAGGACAAACTCGCCTGTCCCTGCACTTGTGCTCTCTGTGGGAACAGGCAGGGTTTACCGAGAGCCCTGGTATCTGTCTGTCGCTACTGGCACTGACTCAAACGACCGACACACCTAGGCTGCCACACCCAGACTGTCAACCTCCCTGGTACGATCAAAAGGCGAAGCACCTTTGGGCTGTGCTCTGGGATGTGTCGCTATTGTACTGAACACGTCAACTCCTTAAAGTTTTCAAATATATATATTTTTTCTGCCAGCAGGGGGAAACATTGTCTAAGTCTTTTGCCAGCTAAAGTGACTCCGTAATCAATTTTCATACTGTTGCAACACACCAGAACGAAGCCAGACACCATATAATTCCCCATGGAAGAGTTATGGTTTCATCCTATGAGATACAAATGCCTATAAAAGCGATAAAGAGTCTTAAAGGAACAATGCCATGTCTGTCAAAGCTGAGCAGGTGCTCTTGAAGATGTGTAAGCTGAAGATAGATAGATGAAGTCATTTTTATTAGAAATCATCTATTCTATTTTTATTTATTTTTTACATTTTTACATTTACCCTTGGGATTATTACTTGTTTGTGTATCTGCTTGTCTTTCAAAAGTATCTGGCTTAAGAAACCTCACCCAGGTCCACACAGAGATTGACCCCTGCATGCCCCTCCTTTCTCCTCTGCAGCTCTGCCCGTAGGAGGAACAGAACTGGGCTCCTCACTAAACACCACAGGAATGTGAGCTGAGTGAAGCCTGGTGTGGGGGAGGCTTCGCTCCCACAGCGAAGCGCTCACTATCTCTATAAACTTCTGATAAACGAGAGAGTGGCCAGAGAACACTAGGCCTGTGTCCTTAGCAACATATTCCCATTTTCATCTAGTGTAATGCCGTAGAGCTTGTTAAAAAGTAAATTGGGAAGTCCCAAAACATGGGACTGCAACAGGAAAGGTGAGAAAAATGTCAGGAAGACAGTGTTGTTGTGAGTCATGGGTGTGGACATAATGAAAGAGGCTGAGAGTCTTAACAGTAATTCAAGACAGACTCAGCAAAATACCCTCCTGTCTCTCCCAAGCTAAAAATGAAAGCAGGTTGTTGTTGCACTCCAGCTTCAGTGTGCACAGAGCACAAAGTGTAAGTGTGTGTGAACAGATAAACCTGTTGTGTTGCTGCTAATTCGTCTGATGACACTGTCTGACCTCTCCGTCCCGTATGTTATGAATAGTCACAATAGACATGTTTTAGTTCCTGAAATCAACCAAAGTTTTACTTTTCTGCTGAGTAGCACAGTTTAAAGAAAGCCATTCCTTTGAATTTATACAGTTTGTCTGTTTGTCGTCATAGGTATTGTACTCTGTGGCAATATGATGTTAGGAAATCTTGTGTGGAACTAACCATCTGCATGACGCTAAGAAAATATGTGTCAAGCCAGAACAAATGCTTGCAGATGTTTTCAGGTAATACGTTTAAAAAGATCAAAAACTAGTATGAATGCAGCTGTTGAGTTTATGACAAATATATCCTAGAGGCAAGGAAGTTTTGCACCTAAAGCAGCTACTCCACCAATGCCACCACTCCCTTTGGATGAGTGCCAAATGACAGGCAGGGTGGAGCATACACGTAATGTGTGAGGGTTAGTATTTGGGTGAGACAAATTGCTTGGTGGTGTTTTTTTTTCTTTTTTGTTGAGTGGTGTGACAAATGGCTTTTGATTATTAGTGTGTATTTTGTAATAGTCATATCCATTATTATTACTTGAATCAAACAGTCTATGACAACAACCCTGCAGTAACTATTAACAAAATGAAGGATATACAGTATGTTCAAGCATTGTTGAAAGTGTTTTACAGAGTGGTTGACTCAACTTTATAGTCAATTTATGCTATGGAGTAGTACTGTGATAGACTGAGAAGTTTTTCTGTGTAGCCTTTCCTCATTGATATAAATGGAGCACACCAAACTGCAGCTTCCAAAATGATCTAAAAGAGTTTCAACAAAACAACAACATTATAAATACTTGAGGGTGGGATTTATCGCAAATCATATCATATTAGACCACATTCATTTTAGGGAGGTGTACTTAATAAACTGACAACTGAGTGTAAACGCTGTATAGACATACTCACAAATACACAATTTATTCTTGATCTGGATGGTCTATATGAATTATTTTTCGATTCTGCTCCCAAGAACATTTCCTTGTCTGCTTAAAGTTGTTATGCCCTACTGTTTTAATATGGACTAATACGTTGCATGATTGCAACTAAAGCTTAAGATAACGTCCTTATTATTTTTCTGCACATATAAACCAGTATATACAATTGGTCAGTCAAAAAAAAGGCTGTTACATGTCCACCAACAGTATGATGGTACCTGAGGCAATGTTGTTAGAATTTTTTCTCAGCACACTGACATGTTGACATTTGACGTCCTCCATAAGCAGTTTGGTCACTCAGACTGGACAGATATATGACTCACCCAGCTCATATGACATGTTTTCATACTAGACTCACTGCTGCATTTCAGAATAAAACTTTTGTATCATTTTAATGATCTCAGTCAAAAGCTACCAACTCTTTTCCCCTATAGTCTCTGTAATGAATGTGGCAGAGATTTGACAAACGCATAACTATAAGTGGAATTGTTTCTTCCTCTCTTTCTGTCACTTTTTCCAACGTGCACCTTTTTATTGTTTCTTTTGCATACGCTTCCATCGAAACCATTGTACTGCTTGTATTTTTGGGCGTTGTCTAATCAGGCCTATATGAATAATGAACTATTGCTAAAGCAGTCACTCACTGTGGCTAAAATAAATTCCAGTGAAAATGGAGTAAAATTGTCAGATTATTACATCATAATCTCTGTCGAAAGTAATTGCCTAATTCTGTGAGATGAATCCCATAGTGTGTGATATTTCTGACACACCTTTGACTTCAGGTGGTAAAAGCTTCATGAATCTTGCCTATATGCAAATTCTCACCATGCACCTTTTTCTTCATCTCCTTTGTGTGTTTGTCACCACACACACACACACACACACACACACACACACCAGTCCATTATGCAGCTGAATGTCTACAACCCAGAAACAGAGGTGTATAGCCCACTCCTTGGGAATTTCACACGTGAAGCGAAAGTCTAACAGATAAGTGAGAAAGTTGATGGAAAAAAGGACTCTGGTATATTTTAAACAAACCGAATACCAAAATCAAACATAGCAGACTTAATCCCCAAACTTAAGATGGAAATGTTATCATCATCATTTCACACATTGTCACTTCAGATCAACAATTAAACATGACCAACTGGTTTAAACACAATTAGTTGCCAGCTCAGGAGCGGTTTCCTCGGAGGTTTAGTCCACCTTTACGCGTGTGTGAGTGCGCGTTATTTTTTTTTCTTTAAAGACAATAGGCTGCACGCAAACATTGCAGCTATGCGGGCCGTGGACAAAACCACCCCCTCTCTCCGCCTGTTATCAGAAGTGAGCAATCAAACCGAGCGAGGAACCGCCTATATGTAATATTTCAACTCAGCCTCAGAGGGGTCAAAGTCGACACGAAAGCAACAATAGACCACAGACGATTCCACTTCAACAGGAGGATCAGTAAAGTTTTAGACATTTATTTTCAAGCTGATGGCTCCACTGCTGAAATGCGCCGTTTTCATCCTGCTGGCGATCTTCCTAACGGTAAGTAAACGAGTCAGTATGTTCAACATGTTGTTCGATTCGTTCGGCTTTGTCAGAATAGCGGATTTTGAACAGGTGTGGCCCTTCTCTATTTGCCGTGTGGAGGTAACCTCGTCAGATGCTTTGCAGCCTGTAGACTAAAAGTTAAAGCATTGAGTATCCAGTTGAAGATTAACGACAGAAAAAAGTAAATGCGTAGTTTCCGTATTTACTCTCTCTTACTGTGCTGGAAGGTCACTGGGCAGCTCTTTCTTTATTTCCTCTTCAGCAACACAGCTTTTCACAGGCATTACCCTGAATATTGGATTGGGGGGGACTACAGGGGCACAGTCTTGATCTCTTCCAACTATTGGGTGGAAGTTTTTTTTGAATCACATTGTCAGATTAGAGGAAGTTTTTAACTTTGAGACAATTTAGATGTACATGGTAACATGGATGATGATATTAAATATTATATGTTCTAGCTTTAAAAGACTTTCAACCTTGAAATTGAAGTTTTATTGACAACAATAAATGAGCGCACATTTTGTGTGTGTGTGTGTGTGTGTGTGTTTGTTTGTTTGTTGTTGGGCCTAACCTCTTATGATGTAAAGGAAAAACCAGTGTAAACTGATGGCATATGGGTATTAGTCAGGAGCAACAATACACCATATGATTTTGTAATCATTACACATTATTATTAATAATACATTTTTCCCCTATTTGTTTACCCGCAGTCAGTTCCGGTGGAGGCAGAAGGAAATGACTTACACAGACAGAAAAGAGAATGGATCCTGGCCCCCAGGAAGCTGAAGGAGAACATCGATTACACCGGCTTGCAGTTTATTGCTAAAGTGTGTATTGAAAAATTCTTTTAAAATTGAATACCCTAATTCTTCATTTGCATCATCTGAAAATATACAGAATATTGAATGTGTGTTTAATGTAGGTACAGCAACATTGCATTCCTTCAAATATTTATGATGTAGACAGGTAACGTGTATTTTACACCTCACTGCTTTAATCCTTTGTTTTTTAAAGCTTAGTTTAGGCTAAGTGCGTGTGTGTGAGAACATCTATCTCTTTGGCCAAATTCCATGTTCTTAACAAGTCAGTTCAGATCTGGGACATGATCATATACATGTTTTTGTTCACACTCTTATATGCCCACACCTCTGTTTGATGTTCTAAAGCTAAACAAGTTTAATATCTCAGCTAGATATCTGCCAACTGTCGTTATTCTCATCATAGCAAAAACTGTCTGGATGCCAAACCTCAGCTTGGGTATATATCACATATGTCACTTGCTTGCATTTGCATGATTTGAATGACGTTTGAAATTACATCTCATAGAATACAGTTGGGAAAAGACAACATGTTATTTTTATAATGAAAACTTCCAGTAAATAAGCGACTTTTAGACTTTTCATTGTGAATTGAAAGTCACAGATGTCCAAATCAGGCACATAAATTTTGCGTTTCCGTATTTGTGTTTCAGATTCACTCTGACAAGGCAAGCAAACAGTCGAAGATATTATATTATCTAACAGGGCCCGGTGTTGATGAGCCACCTCAACATAGATTTTCTATCGACGCTCAAACTGGCTATGTGAAAGTCAATGTCATTCTGGATCGAGAAGATATCGCCTTCTATCATGTAAGAGCACTTATAAATCCCGTTTGTAAAGTATGAGGCATTTCTGGTCACGTGCTCAGTGAGGAAATGGTAAAGTGGTTCTGATATCTTTTCTTGCAGTTGAAAGGTAGTGCAAAATACATCGACGGGACCCCCGCTGAAAATGATATTGACCTTAAAATTACCGTGGAGGATGAGAATGACAACCCACCAATCATTCAAGCAAAGCAAGTCGGATTTGTCAATGAATCCAGTGCAGCAGGTATTTTAAGACATGTACATTATATTGGTGAAATGGCTCCTGAAAAGAAAATGATTTTTACCGGTACGTAATCATCTGTATTTAATCTGTATATTTAATTTGCTTTGGTGATTCCTAGGTACTTTTGTCATGAAAGTGATAGCTACTGATGCTGATGAAGCGAACACAACCCGATCCAAGATCTACTACAGCATTGTGGAGGAGAGTAGCTCAGCTGGGATGTTCTACATCAACTCTCAGACCGGGGAGGTCATAGTTAAAAGGAACACTCTTGATAGGGAGGTGAGGCACTTTACCCACCCCTGAAGTTTCTTGAAACTCTTTGTCCAGTACAACCAATTATATTTATTGTAAAAGCTTGCAACACATGGTGAATCTCACATTCACACTTTACAGGCCTTTTGCCATCAGCACTTATTTTCGTGAATATGCCTCTTATCAGTTCAGGTGTGGCCTAATAGGTCAAGGGGCTAAGTCCCGCCTTCCTGGAACTGGGCAAAAGTCACGTTTTCAACAGTATGGATATGTCAATTTAGCATCACCACACAAGATAAACATGTTCTATTTTCCACCAGAAACATAATTCCCTGTTGGATCACAGGCAGTGAGAAAGAAAGAAAGGAAGAAAGTGAAAAAAAATTATAAATTTTTAGAAATATTCAACCAAATATTAAGACAGAATCATAGTCACGTTCATCAACAAGTTATGGGAAACTAAAAACTAGAAGGCATTAATCTCTGATCTTTTCTTTTTCTTTTTTTTTCAAGACGAAAGCTACATATACGTTGACTGTCAGTGCCACTGACATGGAAGGGCAAGCAATAGGAAAAACAGGAACCGAGCAAATTGAGATCAAAATTCTGGACATAAACGACAATGTTCCAACCCTGGAAAAAGAAACGGTAGGGCTGACACAATTGTCACAATTAAAAACTCTTGTCTTCTGTTTTTATTTTTTTTAAATTTAAGCATAACTTTGCATGTGCATTTTACTTGTAGTATGAAGGGAGTGTGGAAGAGAACACCATTAATGTGGAAGTGATGAGGATCAAAGCCATTGACATGGATCTGATTCACACTGACAACTGGCTGGCTGTCTTCGAAATCATTTCAGGGAATGAGGCAGGCTATTTCAGTATCACCACTGATAATAAGACCAATGAGGGAATTATCATGATTCACAAGGTAAAAAAAATTGTACTCTGATTTTGATGGACTATGTAACCATATACAGTAAAATGAAGAATTTGATTCAGTCAGCAGAGAAATTCTATTATGAAACGTGTACTGCATATCCTGTGCATTATCCTTTAATCTACAGGCCCTGGACTATGAGCAACTAAAGATGCTCAACTTGGAAGTGGCTATTTCCAACATAGCAAAGTACAATTTGGGGACAACCACCTCAACCACAAAATCCTACCCCATTAAAATCAATGTGATCAATCAGAAGGAAGGCCCCCGTTTCCAACCAACTACCAAAGTGGTGTCTGTCTCTGAGGGCAACGATTCCGTCTTCATCAACAAAATCATCACCAATTACGCTGCTATTGACAGTGACACACTACAGAAAGCCACCAACGTAAGGTATGGCCTCAAAGAGTAGTGAAAGACCTTACTAAACAACTCTTTGTGTGTCTGAATTGATTTATTGTACATGAGTGCCTTTTTTTTTTTTGTCCTCACATGTACGGATTTTCAATCTTTCAGGTATGCAAAACTCTATGATGAGGACAACTGGTTGATTATTGATGAAAAGACAGCAGACATCAAGCTGAATAAACTGCCTGACAGAGAGTCCAAGTACCTGATTAATGGAACATATTATGCCAAAATTATATGTATCTCCAATGGTGAGTTCTGTAAATATGACAGTCATCATTATTCCACTATGGACGTACTGTATGCGGTGTTCAACAGGTTAATGCAATTTCTCTTCTTTGGCTTTCAGAGACACCCTCAAAAACTGCCACAGGGACCATAGCCATTCAGGTGGAGGACTTTAATGATCACTGTCCAAAACTGACCGCTACAACTCACACCATGTGCCTCGAGGATAATGTGATCTACGCCACAGCAGTAGACGAGGATGAGTTCCCCAATTCAGCACCATTTGAGTTCACTGTGATTCAGGGAAGCAGCAAGGGGAAATGGACAGTGGAGCATCTTAATGGTAAGGCCATGTGAAGAGGACAGTTACTCCTTGTCAAAGTTGCGGCAAATCGCTGTTAAATGGGCGGGGCTCTAAAAGGTTTTTATTACAAATTCTGTATTCAGCTCTAGTTTTTAAATCCCAAACTTTTCTAAAGACTTACAAGCAGACTATGGTCATGTTTTTTTATTGTTAATTTTCATTGGCTTCACACTGTACAAATTTGTATGAATAGCAAAAACATTTCATTGTTTACGTTGTTATGGTTCGCTTCAAATCCATTGTAATTTAAACTCCAGAATTTCTTAGCCAGGGGTGTTTTGCTCTTAACTTGCATATTACTGTTCGTTTTATTACTTTCCTGGAATGTACTTTGTCACAGACTGCATACCATCTCAGTATTACAGCTTCACTGCACTGCCGTTGTGCATTGAATCATTTTTTATGTTATAAGCTACACTTTTCCTGCTATGCAAAGTAAATGTCTGTCATGAAAAAGTTCCATCTTGGCTTTTTAACTGCTGTATAATAAAAAGGAAGCATTATTACGTATCACAAACAAACATATATATAACTTGTGCAGCAAACCTTAAAATTTGTGATTCGTCCTTTTTCAGAAACCACAGCCATCCTGCGAGACCAAGCCAAATTGTGGCCAGGCATCTACAGAGTGGCAGTGGACGTCAAGGACCAGCAAGGAAAGTCGTGTGGTGATGTTCAGATGATGGACGTAACAGTATGCACCTGCCATGAAAGCACTAAAACCTGCATGTCACGCCAGACAACGACTTCAGGTTTTGGAGCTGCAGGTGTCCTGCTTCTGCTCCTGGGACTGCTGCTACTGCTGTGTGAGTGAACTATTTCTGATTTTTTTTCCCCTTTTTGTATGTTTCGTTTTTAACTTTACCATACAAGGTTGCCACAAAATCTTGGCTATGCTGTCCTTATTTTGATTCCATATGTTTATTTTACACACACACACACACACACACACACACACACACACACACACATACATATATACATATATATATATATATATGTATGTTTATGTTTATGTTTATTTTTCAGTGCTGCCCCTGCTGCTGCTGTTCTGCCTATGTGGAGGTGCTGCAGCTATGGGAAATTTCAAGCCCATTCCATTTGATACGAAACAAGGGCTAATCTCATATCACACCGAGGGACAGGGAGAAGACAAGGTACTTTGATCAGTGCAGCGTTGATATGAATGGATCTTATATAATGTTTAGATATTTTTAGTTTTGAAAATGTGTTAATCACGTTTGCCTAAAATGCTATGTCTGTAATGGAATCTCATATTTTTGTCACAGGAAGTTCCTCTTCTACATGTCCCAGTGGAAGTTGATCATGGCACAGTTAATGCCAATGACGGCAATGGGGCAAATGGGTACGGAGAACTTGGAGGAGGAGCTGGGGGAGGCCAAATTTTTATAATCAATGACAAGAAGAATTACGGCCATTACGTCATGGGTCAAAAGGAGAGGGAAGTACCCGTTTCAGGAATGATGATAGGACAAGAAGACCATTTCTCTCAATACGGAGCTGGGGCCTTTGATGGGATGGCTCTATCTGAGCAGTTCCTGGAAGAGTATTATTCAAGTGTGAGTATCTTAAAATTTAATTGAAATCACAATAGGGTAGAATTANTATATATATATACATATATATATATATGTATGTATGTTTATGTTTATGTTTATTTTTCAGTGCTGCCCCTGCTGCTGCTGTTCTGCCTATGTGGAGGTGCTGCAGCTATGGGAAATTTCAAGCCCATTCCATTTGATACGAAACAAGGGCTAATCTCATATCACACCGAGGGACAGGGAGAAGACAAGGTACTTTGATCAGTGCAGCGTTGATATGAATGGATCTTATATAATGTTTAGATATTTTTAGTTTTGAAAATGTGTTAATCACGTTTGCCTAAAATGCTATGTCTGTAATGGAATCTCATATTTTTGTCACAGGAAGTTCCTCTTCTACATGTCCCAGTGGAAGTTGATCATGGCACAGTTAATGCCAATGACGGCAATGGGGCAAATGGGTACGGAGAACTTGGAGGAGGAGCTGGGGGAGGCCAAATTTTTATAATCAATGACAAGAAGAATTACGGCCATTACGTCATGGGTCAAAAGGAGAGGGAAGTAACCGTTTCAGGAATGATGATAGGACAAGAAGACCATTTCTCTCAATACGGAGCTGGGGCCTTTGATGGGATGGCTCTATCTGAGCAGTTCCTGGAAGAGTATTATTCAAGTGTGAGTATCTTAAAATTTAATTGAAATCACAATAGGGTAGAATTAAGATGATGATAAATACACTACTGGTCAAAGGTTTTAGAACATTTAAGCTTTTCCAACTGTTTAAATGAACATAATTCAGTCTCTCTGTGTTTCTGAAATAAAAGCAATGAAAAGAATAAATAATTGAAGTTTTTAAAAACAAGGAATCGGAGAACATTTTTATTGAACTCATTCTAATTGAATTATTTGACTCATCCAGCAGCCAGTCACACTCATGATGTTATTTCTACAATGGAAATCAAATGATCCAACATTGTTGCAGAAGTTCCCACAAATGTGCTGCACTTGCAGGTTGTTTTGGTATCACCTTCTGTCTAGTTCATCATGGAGTGAATGTTTTGGCTCATTATCGCCATGTTAGGATGAACCCCTGATCAACCAGTCTGTCTTCCTTTGTTACTCCCCTTTATTTCATCATTCTGATAGCAGTAAAACTTCCTGAAGTACAGTATTGTACTAATAATGCATCAGAGGGTGTAGTGACACAGTTTGTTCCAACACTGCTTTTTTACAGACAGAGGATTTGTAAGTAACCACAAAAATTTGGGGCACCAGTAAGAAATGTTTGCATTAGCTTTAAAGGCTTAATTTACTTCCAATTCTGCAGGTAAACTGTAAGTTAACCAATTTTTTTTTTCAAAAAAGGCCTATTTAACAGTTTTTGTTGACCTAAACTTTTTTTTATTACCTTGTGCAGCTTACCTTTCTACCATTTACACTTGAGCTGCTTAGATTTCAACAAAACTTGGAAAAATGGGGGTGTTCTAAAAGTTTTGACTGGTAGTATACATATTCAGATAAGTGAAATGTCAGTCTATTTGAAGTGCAACTCATATATTCGGATTTTATTTGTTTGCAGAAATCAAACCATGCTGTACAACAGTGCCAGCAGACGGATGCACTGCTGGTCTATGACTATGAGGGTCAGGAGTCCCTGGCAGGTTCTGTAGGTTGCTGCAGCCTTCTTGAGAACGATGATGATCTTGCATTCCTGAATGACCTTGGGCCTAAATTTAAAACCCTGGCCGAGATCTGTCAGGGATCAAACATAGTGATCGAGTCTGTGGATATCTCCCCAATCAGGCCAGTGTCTCCAGTCAGGCCCTCCACCCACACACACGTGCAAACTCACACAGAATCAATGAGGGAGAGGGACCACGTAAACATCAACACCATCAACACCTCCAATGTAGCTTCAGGATCGTCTACCATCATCCAGGATAAGATAATGATGCCCAGTCCGACAGTGCTCATACAGCAGCCCACTATGTACTATGCTGCTACGCCCATGTATGTAGTTGAGTCCCAACCCCAAATGGTGCTTGTGGCAGGGGGTACCCAGCAGCAGTCAGTGGCTCAAGTTGGGCTAAGTCAGGGGCTGGTGCAGGTTGGTGGTCTCCAGGGGCCTCAGGGTGTGGTCCTTGTGGATAGGCAGGTAGGAATGGGTGGAGTGACAGGGCAGGTAGCGCAAGGCCTTTCACAAGGAACTGTCTCCAGGTCCAGAAAAGTGTTGGTGGTGGAGAATGGGTCCTCAGGTGGAGGGCAAGGTCTAGGACAGGGGTCTACAGCACAGGGCTTGGAGGTGAGTCAAGGTGTACAGAGTTTTTCACTGAGTTCCCATGGTTCAACAGGATCTCATGATGACTCCTCTGTGATAGCCACACCCAAGCTGCAAGGTAACCAGAAACTGGTTGTGCAACATAAGAAGGTATTAGTCACTGAGAGAAATTTTGAATCTAGTACAAGAGCATAAGGCAAACCTTTTGTTTTGCATATTCACAAATTTCACATTGGTAAAAGGATAGTTTAGTTTGCTTTGCCTAAAGTGCAATAATGTATGTTGTCTTCTGGCAACACTAACACTACTGATCATACTAGTTAACACATGGTATTGACTTCATGACAATCTTGGCCATAAAAGGCATTGGGTTTCCATAGTTTTACTAGGTAGGAAAATTACTCATTAATACCAAATAGTGCTTTAATTTCTCGTATGCTACCTGTTAAAATGAGGCTGTGGTAACATTAGCTGAAAATGTACATGTTATAGTATTTGTGTAAAGTACGCAGTAGAACTGCAAGAAAACAGATTCTTTGACCCCTGTTAAACCTTGGCTAATGACCGTTTACCTTAGGCACCAAATGACAGCCCTAAAAGCACTCTATTTATTTCAGGTACGCTAGTGTGGCTGCAGGGCGGGAACAGTCAAAGTAAACAGAACAGAACTAGACCAGTCAGACCTACAGTGTCTACTTACCTATTCAAACAGAAACTAAGAACCTCAGTCCGAATCTCCTAGCCAAAAAGAAACTGGAACAAGCAGAGAACAGACAAAAAGGCCACCCACCTACATCTCTCAGGGAAGAAATAAGTGGACACTTATCAAAGTTTAAAGTCAGATCAGTGAGTTCCCTTCCTATTCCAGCTCCCAACCTGCCAGGCTAGAGTAGGGAAGGGAACCATTGGACTGGTTGTAGCTGGTCCTGTATCCCTGAGGGCTGCATTTGGGAACCAATCACCAGCCAGAACTCTGCTGAACAATCAAACTAGCCAACCAATCATAGCACCCCGACTGCAGGTCAGACACATCTACACCTCAATAAGAACAAAAGGAGAGAGAAATGCAAAACATATAATGTACAAGTACACAGAAAAAAAGATTATAGTTTGTAACATCAGACAGATAGTGGGAACCAGTGATAATTTGGTAACGTTACTATAATAGATGTAGGATTGGAAAGCGGAAAATGAAATGTTTGAAAGTTAATAGTCATGTCATTGGTATGGATCAATACTCTTTTTCAAACAGCAGTTAAACTCTTACTTATTGCTCTTTTTGATAAGAATAGCACAGAACCAGTTTCAGAACTCTGAAAACAGTGTGTCCATAGAATTCCTGTTGAAACGACCACACAATGATACATTTTAAAGTCACTTGGGCAGAGGTAGAGATAAAGTTTCTGCACTTAGTATCACGTTTGCATTAATCCATACAGGCTCTGCTCCAAGTGCTGTATATGTTTGTGTGGTGTATTCTTAAAGATACTTGTTTTAGCTAGCCTTAGCTATGCCATAAGTTGTCCAGCTTACCTTTGGCTTGCTGTTGCTACTTAGTTATACTGTAACTAAGAGAGAATTGTTATATGGGTGGCTTCCTTGGAAACAGCTGGTAACATAGATAAATGCCATTCATACAGTACAACTGATGAAAGCACTGTTCACAGAAGGAGCAACGTGTTTGAATGATTTATTGCATCAAGAAGGGATAAAATTCTTTATCAGTATGAACCACAGTCATTATAGACTATAAACCAAAGGAGACAACACTACACAAGTTCCCTATTGTATTGTTTCACTTGTACAATAAGACAAGTAACTCCAAAAAAGTGCCAAAGCTGTTAATTTTTTTTTCTTTACAAATGTATATTGTGACATAATTCCTAGATATATTTTTAATATGTTTGTCATGTTATGGGTAAGGTAACATAATTTGTGTATGTGTATGGGAAAAATGAGCTTGCCAAGCACTGAAAACATTTGGTAGAATGACATTGTTTGATATTGCTGTTCTTGCTATTGATATGTATGTATTTTTGTCTCCAGTACATGATGTGCTGTATGAATATAGCGTATATTGCTTTAGAGCAGAACAGTACTAAAGCAGCATTATAGTGGGGATGTTTTCTTTTTTTAAGTTTTGCACCTCATATCAGAATAAAATCAAACTGAAAAAAAACAGTTGTATTGGCCATTTCTTTCTGAGTAAACAGATCATATAAAACATAGTTTTGCAATATATAATAATACAGATCATGTCAAGTATTGTACATCAGGGATCAAACACTGGTATGTGACCTCATCTGAAGATTTAACAATATTTATATTTATTAGATTGTTCATTAGATGAACAATCTAATGAATATAAATAGGTTTAACTGATGCAATGTTTCAGCCGTATAGCTTTCAACACGGAGGACATCATTCAGATCAACTGTATTTGTATACACAGCAAGTCAGATGCAAAGAAGTACATCATTCCATTATATTTTATTTTGAAATACTTCATTTGAAACTATGGTTTGGTGCTAATTGTCAAATGCACATACCTAAACCATTCAAATACTGACTGAACTTGCCAGGTTAAAAACATGAACGCAGTTCCTGACCTACACAGTTATGGCATATTTTTTTGTCAGTGAAAACACGTTTGAGTCGGTGAGGTTAAGGTCTCAAGGAATTTGCTCTAAGCTTTTCCCAAGCAGACAGCAGCATTCAACTGGTACAAGTGGCTTCTTTGTAGCTGACCAGAAAAGATTCGTTCATGCTTCACGTTAACAAAGAAGAGAAAGTAGAAAATCCGGTTTCCCCTCATGGATCAGGGTGCAAGTAGTTTACATGGAGAATGCAGGTGAAGTTGAAAAAACGGCCAGAGTGGGGTGCCAAAAGCCTGGTTTTCATCTTTCTAACCAGAGCTGAGACTTTGGCTGTTCTTTGGCCTATTGTTTATTTTAATAATATAATTAGTAACATTTTAATAAACTAATACCACAGGATGATGATCGTGCTGTTGTGATGCTGAGATGAGGGTATGTTGTGGGTTTGACTGTGCACAGGTTGAGTCGATGTGTGCTTTGTAGAAAGCCTTGGAATTTCCTCAGTAGTGCAATATTGTAGCGCATCTACATAATGTTCACATCAAGAAAAATGACACCTTTCTATTAGATATGTAAATACTAGAGAGTTATTATAGAGTTACAGAGGCTGCTTATTTGCATGATATGAAAGAGCATGTGGTTTGTTTGCTTACTGTTTCTATGCTATGTATCCTTGTGGGAAAATAAAGAATAGAGAGTGTAGTTTACTGAACAGTTATTAAAAAGTAAAATAAGATTCAAAAGAGGGACTTCTACATGTCCAGACATTTACTCCTTCTTATTCAGCTCCTGAGAGGAAGCCTCCCTGTTGTCTCATGCTGATAGAAATGTGAGCCAAGCCCTCACAAGTTTTTTCCAATCCAAAACAAGTCAGGTTAAAACAGCTTTACTGACTTATAAGTATGACTTAACAATTTTATTTTGAAATTCCAGTCCTGGCAGTACACACCTTAATAGATTCTCATTCTCTCTCTCTCTCTGTCCTTGCTTATCTAAGAGTAAAAACTTTTCCTTGCTTGTAAATGAGTTTGCAAATTTGTTGTCTTTAATTGCTTTGGTGTTATACTTGTGTCTAACCAAAACAGAAGTGTCCTCCAGACAATAGGGCACCTTACAAACATTGTTTTCCTGTCAATAGACAAAGCATTTAAAACTTCCCTGAGCAATTTCGTTAATTAATCTCTCTTCAAATCTGACACCTATAAAAATGTAAGTAAACCTGACCTGGAACATAAAAGGCCTAATGGTGTCATTGAAGTCGTCTGGCAGCTTGGAATGAATAAGACTTTCTCTATTTTCTCTTTTGCTTCTTCTATTATTATCTTTCCTCTGAGACAATTTGTTTAAAAATGATATTTGCTTCACGTCAGTCGGAAAGGAAAAGGGTTAATAACATGTAACATAACAAAATTACAAGATTATTTCTTTATTTTTCTCTAGAATTTGCTATTTTGGCCATCAGTCCTGTCAAAGCAGATGGTTTTCATCAACTCTCAGATGGAAAATTCCTGCTTTGACGGCCAGGACTGGGGTGTGGCAAATGTGCAACATATTTCAAACCTACACTCCTTACAGAGTAGTAAGGAGTTTCTGCCCGAACTGTCTGAATGGCAACGTGTCTTGTCAGGAAGCCAAAGCATATCAGCAAGTTTCATCATGCCACTCTCATAGTTTTCATTACATGTTCAGATTCCCAGTAATTGATGCAATTTCTCTCCTATTGCTTTCTCTGCAGATTTATTCATCTTCTGTTGCTGGATTCCTCAATGTTTATTTGGGTGTGTGTCAATCTGAAGGCTCTCTGGATAATAAGGTCATAGATCAAGATGTCACAAGAAGATGTCTCAACATTTTTATGGAACTCAAACCAAACAAGATTTTTCAAACTCAACTGGTTGCATCACGTTATTTGATGCTTCACATTTTAGAGGTTGCCATTCATCATCTTAAAAGGACCAAAATTTGTCCAGAGATAAAAGGTATTTTTGTCGATGACACAGCTAACTGGATACAAATCAACCTTGTTAGTCAGCCTCTCACCTGGTTTTTGTCTTTCGTGGGATAAGTTGAGGGCCTATGTTCCGATGAATTAATATCAAGTTTGCCCTATATTTGCCGTTACACCTCTGCAGCTATCAAATAAAAACATGACATCAAGTATTGACAGGAGTGGATGTTTTATTTGAGACAGTGAAAGCATGTTGAAATAAATGTTACAAAACTGTGTTTAGGACAAGACTTCTTTTTTGACACTTGCAAAGCATGACTCTGAAAACCAAATACTATAATACTTGCATAATTTTAAATTCTAATACCACTCGTGATCTTTGTCATTAAAAGCCATATCTATATGCAGCATAATTTTTGCTAAACAGCTATATTTCATCATGATCTGCACACTGCAATATGTAGTTGAACATTTGCATCTATAGCGTGCTTCTTGTGATCTCACTGCACTGTTCAACAACAATTACTATTTGGAGGGACTGGTTCACTCAGAATGTCAGGTTAGTGTTTTATAATCAGTGGCGAACATCGTGGCGGACATCTTCCTCATCCTCTATTTCATCTTCTTCATATTCACCCATCTCATCTGCGGTGGCATCCTGGTACTGCTGATACTCAGACACCAGGTCGTTCATGTTGCTCTCAGCCTCAGTGAACTCCATCTCATCCATTCCCTCTCCGGTGTACCAGTGGAGGAAGGCCTTGCGGCGGAACATGGCTGTGAACTGCTCCGAGATCCTCCTGAACAGCTCCTGGATGGCCGTGCTGTTGCCAATGAAGGTGGCGGACATCTTGAGACCACGGGGTGGGATGTCGCAAACAGCGGTCTTGACATTGTTTGGAATCCATTCGACAAAGTAGCTGCTGTTCTTGTTTTGCACGCTCAACATCTGCTCATCCACTTCCTTCATGGACATACGGCCACGGAAGATGGCCGCCACGGTGAGGTAGCGTCCGTGGCGAGGGTCACAGGCTGCCATCATATTCTTTGCGTCGAACATTTGCTGTGTGAGCTCTGGCACAGATAGGGCACGATACTGCTGACTGCCCCGGCTTGTGAGAGGCGCAAAGCCCGGCATGAAGAAATGCAAGCGAGGGAAGGGGACCATGTTGACAGCCAGCTTACGGAGGTCAGCGTTGAGCTGGCCAGGGAAGCGGAGACAGGTGGTCACCCCGCTCATGGTGGCTGATACTAGGTGGTTTAGGTCTCCGTAGGTAGGTGTGGTCAGCTTGAGGGTGCGGAAGCAAATATCGTACAGGGCCTCATTGTCAATGCTAAAGGTCTCATCTGTGTTTTCCACCAGCTGGTGGACAGAGAGAGTGGCGTTGTAGGGTTCCACCACAGTGTCGGACACCTTCGGGGAAGGCATGACACTGAAGGTATTCATGATGCGGTCGGGGTACTCCTCGCGGATCTTGCTGATGAGCAGTGTGCCCATTCCTGAGCCTGTACCTCCGCCCAGAGAGTGGGTGAGCTGAAAGCCCTGGAGGCAGTCGCAATTCTCAGACTCCTTCCTCACCACGTCCAGGACCGAGTCAACCAGCTCAGCTCCCTCGGTGTAATGACCCTTGGCCCAGTTATTCCCTGCTCCACTTTGACCTGTATGGTGGAATGTTTCAAGACAAATCATTTGTACAGACATACATGGTCTCCAGAGGATGGATCCTAATGACTATGATGATCTTGTAATTTTTCATCTAGCACCACCATAAGCATTACAGCCATTAACATTTTTTATATTTAGCAACATGTCTTGGCTGCATTGTCATGAAATTTACAGCCATAATGTCTAGACATGGTAAATTACATTCCTAATGACCTATAATTGTCTGGTTTAGATTTGATTCCATTTTTATTATCATAAAGCTTATAGACACTTCCTCTGTTTGTCTGTTTCCTGGTAAGGAGAAATGGTTAGTCATCCCATGATGCAGTTTTTTTTTCTTTTTTTTTTTTGGCCCCTGTATCGTCACTTGTGATCAGCACTGCAGCAGAATCTCCTAGTAGATTGCTTTTTCGCTGAGTCACTATGAGAGCTGTCTCAGTCTGACACAGCTGCACATGGACAATGCATCACAGCGCTGGCACATCGCTGAGAGGCTGCAGAAGCTTTGTGCTGGGAATATACAGTACTCTGCAGTGCTCTGAGGTGAACTAAGCACAGCTTTTTCAGGATATGACAGCACTTGCTGACATGCACACATATCGTACGCACATATTGCAGCTGGTTCAGGATGAATGGTTGACATCATGATTTACTGTCCACTCACCAAAGACAAAGTTGTCAGGCCTGAATAATTGTCCAAACGGGCCGGAGCGAACTGAATCCATGGTTCCTGGCTCCAGGTCCACCAGAATGGCACGGGGGACAAATTTGCTACCTTTGAAGGAAAAAGAGCAGAAGATAGAGGGATAGGGAGAAGTAATGGATGGAAGGGTGGGGTAAGCTATCGACAGTCTCAGCGTGCATGATGGCAGAGCGTTCGTAGTGATCCATGGAAAAAACTGTATTTCAAGTGATTCTTTTCTCCATTTTCTATATAAATAAATATACAGGTCTAAAAGGACATTAATTGAGCAGTACCGTTTGCTAATGTAAACATTTAGGTGAACAGCCTTTATGTTTAAAGGACACCACAGCCTCTCCATCAGGCTGGACATATTTAAAGACAGTGTGGTGCCTCCTGTTGTTTGTTTATGGCACTTTACCTTGCTCCACCCTCTCCGTCTGTGACCCCTCTTGCAAGCAAACTGCTGCAGCATGCTGCACTGCTTATTCTAGACCAGCGGGGCTTTCGAAGTGCTAAGCTCTGCAGAGTCCATTCAAATAAAGATGCAATCATCCCCTACCCGTGCCTCTTTTTCATCTCATCCCCATCTTGCCTGCTCAAGTCTTAATATTGCTTGCCCCTGTGAAAATCTGCCAGTTTGTCCTCTTTAGTTTTAACGAGAAATTGATTAGTAGGAATGCTCAATTAGTCTACATGCAATATTAAGCCAGTAGGCGACACTGATGTCAGCATGCAACATGGAAACAAGGGATCAATAATGCCAGCTGTTAGGAAATTGGATAGGGGTAGGCCGTAGTGGGCTTAATGTGCAGGCCTTTTTTTTATTTAGCAAAAGCAGATGAATGGGCACTGTTTGATCTCGATCCTGGATACAGATCTGCACTGACTTGTCCTTCTCTTAAAGGCTGAAACACAGGAGCTAGTGCTTTATGATTACGGCCGTCATTCACCGCATACTGCTCGACTGCTTAATGCACGATGGCTGGCTCTGAGCAGCAGCACAGGGTGCATTTGGAATGACCTTCAACATGCCACGCCAATAAAATCAGACACTGAAATCAGACCGAGGCACAGTGAGCTCGGGAGAGGGGGGGGGGGGCTATACAGAGACTGCAGATACCTGTACTCCCTATAGAGAGAGAGAGAGAGAGAGAGAGAGGGAAGTAGAGAGACAGAGAGAGAGATATTTTAGCAGGTTCACTGTCCTAATTTTTCCCTGCACTCATGGTGGGACCTACTTTCCCCTTGCAGCTATATTAATGACATGAGCATACAGTGGCATTCAAATGAGGTCTGTGTGATGTAAGGTCATGCAAGGATAATGAGCAATGGAAATAAAGCTCCATGTGGTGGTAAATTATTCAGATGCAAACACGTTATTTGTTTAAAACAAACATGGACTTTTTGTTTTCTTTTTTTTTTTTACCTGATGCTTCATTGTAGTAGACATTTATCCTCTCCAGCTGCAGGTCACTGTCACCTTGGTAACTACCGGTGGGATCGATGCCATGCTCATCACTTATCACCTCCCAGAACTAAGATGGGGCAAACACAATCACGCACATCTTACATTGTTGGTGGGAAGTGGGGGGGATCATTTAGGAGCAAATCCTGGTGTGAAAGCGAGTTAAAGCGTGTGCGCCAGGTCTTATTGTGGTTGTTGCGCATCTGCTCGTGGCGACAAAAAGACACGCGGCGGTGGGGGGTGGAGGGGGGGCACATCAATGCGACCGCTGGCTCCGAGCAAAGCTCAGCCAGACTGAACCCCACCCTTCTTATCAATAGACAATTAATAATCTAATTCAAACTTTAAAAACGAAAAAGAAAAAGACATTTAGCCTATTCATTTCTTCCTCTAAGAGACGCTGAATCCATAAATTATTCAACACAAAAAACCCTGGAAAATAACACGTGTGACGTTCCGCATCAAAATAACAATGACTTAGTTAATTCTCCCGCTTCTTAAATTCAATGATAATGTTTATACCTTCGCCCCAATCTGATTTCCACACTGCCCAGCCTGGATGTGAACGATTTCCCTCATGGTGCGCTGCGGATGCGGGCAGAGAGCGTCCTGTCTCGACTTCACCGGCGTCCAGTCTTCAGTCTCTTGCCGCTGTGTTTCTAAAAATCAGCACTTGCCTCATTTCTAGGGCGAGTGTTGAGCCGGCGAGATAGATAAACGTGCTGCTGATCAGATGACGTTGCACACAGCGCAGCATCCCAGTATCCCCATCAGCCAATAGGAGCGCCCTGGTTTGATGCAGTGGACCAGAGGATCATGCTGCATCATCCTCCTGACATCACCCTGTCCCATGCAGGGGAAATGTGGCCTTTTTTTCCCTTGCTAGGCTGAGGTTGTTCTGTAAAGTCTATAAGTAGCTAAATGTTTTACCTGCCAGAAAATGTAAAACTTTATCAGGGTTATACTGAAGGCTGCACATGTGCTGATTCAGTCAGATGACTGAGGTGGGTGGATGACATATTAAGAAACAAATACACAGGGAGCTGTGATGTTTTAGGCATTTTAACACTCAATATGAACTCAGTGATGTTCATGTTTTAGTGTGATAGATAGATAGATAGATAGATAGATAGATAGATAGATAGATACTTTATTTATGCCCTAAGGGAAATTCAATCAAATGCAGAGGCAGCTACAGAGAAAATGCTATGATTAGGTCAGAAATGAGCTGTTGGGCCTTTATTGACACCCTCAACCGAAACATCACCACCTACACCCAGGTTTGCTGTGTGGTTCATATTACTTTTGTTAAATTTGTTGAAGGATATGCACAGTGTAAGCATCAAGTCAAATTCAAGTCATAGCTTTGCCTAATATTTCAAATCACAAATTTGCCTCAAGGGGCTTCACAGCCAGAGTATGACACTGTCTCGACTCTGAAAAACCTTGGATTCTTTTCTCCATATTAAGTGGCAACTGGAATATAAAACAGGGTACAATGCAGGAGCCACCTTGGGAAGGGCCATTAGCTTTCCATTTTTAAGCCATGCTAGCAGCATAGCTCTTTTCAAACTGATGGCTCATCCACCACATTGATCCAGGCTGAAATATCTCAACATGTATTGGATGGATTCTCATAACAGTTTGTCCTGATATTCATGGTCTTTAGAGAATGAATCCAAATAACTTTGGTGATCGTCTTGACTTTTCCTCTTGTGCGACCATGGCCTAGTTTGGTACAGACATTAACCCCCCCCCCCCCCCCCCCCCTCCTCCCCCCACGATGAATTGTAATAACTTTGGTGATTTCTAATCACAATCACCATCATCAGGCCAGTATTCTAATTTGTCTAATACTTTGATTAATGACAAAAAAACCTGCAAAACCAATGTCATTTCCATTGTGTTTAGTGCTAATTAGCACACGTTAGCATGTTGATAAGATAAGCTAAGATGGTGAACAGGGTAAATGTTACACCCATCAATATTAGTATTGTCATGGTGAGGATATTAGCATGCTGGTGTTGCCTACACACAGCCTCACAGAGGCTACACTTTTAGCCTTGTCAATTGCAAGTGATTTCTAACTCATCAAATCAGTAAAAAGTAATACAGACAACTTTCAGGGCCCCAAGGGTCTGGGGGCGTTACTTGCTATATCTGATTGGTAACCTAGCCTTGGCTACAACCATTGTGATTTTGAAACCCTATTGCATGATTCATCTAAAAAAAATTCATATAAAAAAATGGGAGAGGGGAGTGCAAACTTTATTTTTTCAATCTTTAAAAGTCATTTTCTCAGACACAGGGCCTCCGGCCAACAGTGAAAATATTTGAATGATATATTGCTTGGGATCAACGTTGAAAAGTTGCTGTAAAAGAAAGACTCAATGAAATTCATAGTTGATCAATAAATAGTGGTTTATTTTAACAACAGGTATGGCTTATATACAAGTGCATTATGTCTGTTAAAACAAAAACAAAATGAAACCAAAGAATTGGAAATTATAAATGGTACAATCCATGGTTTTTACATTCATTCAAATCTCCCGTCGAGAGATTTGGAGTCGCACGGTTGAGAGAAGCAAAACCTGAAATGTGTACACTGGGGACTTCATGTCTCTGAGACTTATTTACCAAGTTCAAAACTATTCACCAGTCCATCCATATTATGATCCACGATCTTTCATGTTATCCACACATTTACTATTTACAAAGACATAACCCATTCTTCTTCTTTTTTTTCTTTTTTTTTGCTTTTCCACCAGTGAGTGTTTGCCTGTCTACCCTATCGCTGGTGCTAACATTGCTTTGGATTGCTTTCACTGATTTTTACTTTTTAATTTTTACTCCAAATGAAGTCAAACCAAATGCTTACTACGAATGACGAAATAGCTCCCATCAGCAGTGTGGAATAGGAGTTGTGAAAGCAAAAGCAACAGATCTCAGAGAAGCCTCTGGTTGTATTGTGCTGTGTCATTGTCTTTACACTGGTGTTGCATGGGGTTTTGGCGATACACACAGTTCTATATCTGCAATACGCACACTGAGACAGAGAGACCAACACTCACAGACAACGAGAACTCGGAGTAATGTGAAGCTACTGACCACCGCAGTCAACCCACTCTCTACTGCAGATGCCAAGAATTCCTTCTTATATCCAGGTTCAACATCCTGTTCCACAAAGTAGATTACATGTGGGTCTATTGCAAAAAGTTAATATAGTCATTTCTTTATTGTATTCAAAATCCCACTTCATTTTCCCTTTTTTTTTCTTTTCTTTTTTTTTTTTTTTTTTGACTGTCAAGATGCCATGCTCCACCATATCTGACATCACATGATTGCAGGGCATTGTGCTTTGAGGCTTAGCAGCATGGCATACGTATATGTCAGACATTTAATGTTCTCATGAATCTATCAATAAATGGAAGTTTGTTGACTCCATGATCTGTTAAAAGATCATCCATGAATCGACCAAAAATAGAGCTTTCATTTTTTGATTCAAGCTTCATTTGAGAAAAAAAAAAAACAAAAAAAAAAAACCACCAGGCAGGTTTGCCCACCCATTCAGATACCAAACGATATGCGGCCTTCATCAGTGCACGTCTGACTTGGATAAAAGCAAAACGACAATTTTGGTGAGTAAAGTACCTGTAAGGTTCTTCGTAAGTGTACCACAAGATGGTGAGAGTAACAGAAGACCTTCCGTTACGTCTGTTAAGTGTTGTCTTCGACTCCTGAATAACACCTTAATAGATCATCAATACTCCCTGGATAAATGTCATGATATACTGTGAGAGAGTTTTATCACATTTGAAATGACGAGACATCATTCAGTTGGCTCGAAAGTTTTACAGTACGTTGTTATTGTTATTATTATTATTATTATTATTACTTATTATTATTATTATTATTATTATGAGGATTGTTGTAAACAGTGGTCTATCTGTAATCACATATCTTTCTTTGACAAATATTACAACCTCCAATGTATGAAGTATGTAACTGCAACTGTCAAAGTTACACACATAGTTAAGTCAAGTATAATTCTGTCCATAGATGGACATGGACTTTGGATGAAAAAGTGCCTCCTTAAGCAAGAGTCTGTCAATTTAAGATTATGAATAGGTTTATCTATAAATAAAGATTTGACCTGTATTCTAAAATGTCATTTTGACAAATATATGAAATATTGCATTTTTTTTTTTTTTTAAGGTAAACTTAGTTTTGCATGTGAATGTATGAACACACTGACATACATGAACTACGTTAATGCCAGAACATGATTTGGGAAACACACTGAGAAAGTTAGCAATGTTGTGACAGTTGGCAATCACATCAAACATTTTGTCATCCATGGGTTTCATCGTGTGTGTGTGTGTGTGTGTGTGTGTGTGTGTGTGTGTGTGTGTGTGTGTGTGTGTGTGTGTGTGTGTGTGTGTGTGTGTGTGTGTGTGTGTGTTTTTTTGTTTGTTTTTTGTTTTTTGTTGTTTTTAAGGTTTGCTAGTTTGTTTTGCTGACACGTTCACAATTATTTTCATGCTTTGTCCCCACTGCAAATAATAAGGTGCCACCACACTGAGGTGCCACAAATACTGTTAGAATGAAGTATAGCTCTGTACAATAAGGGCACGCCATGGGAGATTGTTCAAAATAATACTTCGAATTAAAAAAAACAAAAAAACAAAACTGAATCAAGCTCAACAACTAATTTTGCATTTACTTACAATATCACATTTACAAATAAAAGCATTTGCATACCATAAATTTCATTGACTGAAACGATTGGAAAAATAAAAGTTTCTTCAAGACCGACAAAATATGGGTCATTCTTTTCACTAATATCACTGTTCATACAATGAACCACGTGTTGACGAAAGCAGTTTTAGCTCAATCTCGTCTCTCAATTCGAATTCGTCAAATGATGATACAGCTTTCAGTCATTTATTAATTTGAGAAATAGTCTCTGAAGTTTGAAATCGGGTTCTCTTGATTCACTTTAATCCACATACAGTCTATGGCAGGGGACTGCACTAAACAGTATTTCTCAAAATACTGCGTCAATACTAATGTTTGGCACTATGTCTACATTTAATTTTGGTCAGAGTAGTTTTTGGCATTGTATTTAGAAAAATCACTCCAATTTGGATTGTTTACTTCTATAACAGCAAAAAAGTACTTTGTAACATTCAGATTTCCTTGTCCACATAGTTAAGGCGATTTTTTTTTTTTTTTCTTTTTTTTTTTTTACAAATATGTTAGACGGACATTTTATTTGAGCAAAAGTACCAGTGATTAGATTTTTTTTCTGTTTGTTTGTTTTTAGCATCATTGTGTTTCTCACCAGTCCTGATGACACACCTCAGTGATTGTGGGTATAGTTGTAAGTCTCTTTAAAATGACAAACAGTGATTTCCCATTCATTTACATCAAAGTAGTTTATAGGCTGGTGATTTCCAGTGACATTCAAAAAGAGCAGAAGATACTGTCACATTGTCACAAACCAGCCTCTGGCACTCTCGCTTGCGTGGTCTCATTTATTGGCTAAATGCAGGAAGGGAGGGTTGGAGGAAGGAGAGGGGAGGGGGGGGGGGGGGTTTGGAAAAAG
>NW_019174546.1:7125376-7226071 GCF_002260705.1 Seriola dumerili | reverse complement strand
GTGGGGGGGGGTGGGGGGGGGGGTATTGAGAAACGTACAACAACTCTGTAAGAAATGTCTACTCAACTCCAGGTGGGGACAGTCTCCATGAAGTGCCTGAAGTCTGAGCAGGACAGTTCTTGCACCCCCACACACCCTCACCCACCCCCACTCGAGATATTTATTGGACGTGGGCTGCCTCCTGGTGCAACCATAAAGCTTCTTTTCCTGGCTGCAACACTGGATCACGACGACGCCACACCGTTGACAGTGTTGTTTTCTGTGCTGGCACTGTCCCTGATGGGGAGGACACCAGAGTCTATGGGGGAGGAGACGGTGCAGTCCATTAGAGAGGAAGGGGTTGCTTCTGTAGAGCCTGAATCTGTGATGGAAGTTGGTACTGAATCTAAGACGAGGGAAGCAGCTGAATCTGGTTCAGCGTCCGTGACAGTCAGAGCGGTTGATTCTGGAGTGGAGGTGTGCACAATGTCTGTGACGGGGAGAATGGTACGAGGCGGTGCGGTGCTGCTGACAGTATCTATGACAGGGGGAGTGGAAGAGTCCTGTGAGGGCGAATGGCCTGAGTCAATGGGTGGAGGTGGAGTGGGTGAAGGTGAAACAGTGACTAGGCTAGGAGGAGTAGGGGAGGGAGGAGATACATCATTAACACAGGGAGAGGTAGAGTCTAACTGTGGTGGTTGGGAGTCTATAATAGGAGGTACGGGGGAGTCTCTAGTTGATGTAGACTCATCTACTATCTCTAACTGGATAGGAATGTCAGAGTGTGTGCTAATGGAGGGTGGAGGGTCAGTGGAAATGTTGCAGTCTGTCATAGGAACAGGAGAGGGAGCAGGGGATGGAGGGAGGCTGTCATGCATAGGTGGAGCAGGAGAGTCGTACAGAGCAGTAGTGGGAGCTAAAGTGGCCTGAGTGTCCTCTGGCAAAGCTGGGTCAAATTTCAGGTTGATATTGTCAATGTCGTTACTTAGGGGGTGTGGGGATTCTAACATGGAGCTCGGTGGGGGCTCGATGATGGGTGTGGTGCAGATCAGTAAGGAGGCAGGCGTACTTTGAGGGACGGGGGGAGGGGAAGAGTCCAGTGAAGGGGCTGGGGTAGCAGCTGACTCTTTTGTAGGAGAAGGACCAGTGTCGTTCATCTCAGGAAGAGTAGAATCCGTCAAGGCCTCAACAGAATCCTGGACTGTAGCTGGAGGTTCATCAGCATCGGCTAACAGTGGGTCTGTGATGCAGGGGGATTTGTGTAAAGGAGTGGAAGACAGCAGGTGCTCTTTGCTGGCATGTATGATGCCATCTTTAGCCAGCGCTGTGATGGGGGTCATGGATAAAGATGATACTGACTGACCGTTGGGGTCTTTAGTCTCAGGCTTGCCAGGGTGCACCTCCATGAATGTGGGCGCAGACATATCTCCGACCGACGGAGCGGTCAAATCAACAGCAGAGGAGGCAGTGGAGTCCATGGTGGACACTGCAGTGGCAGCTGCCTCGTGGAGTGGCGTGTCATGCACCCTGGTGTAGTCCCTGCTGCTCTCGGATTGGGCCAGCAAGAGGCGCTGTTCTCCAGGTTTCCTCGGGGGAAGGAGAGGTTGACGAGTGTAGCTCTCGCCATCGGCCAGAGTCTCAGGGAGGGGCTGGTAGCGGGTCTCTGGCAGCAGGAGAATGCAGATGATGCAGATGAGAGTGCAGCAGGCAAAGATAATGTGGTGAAGGAAATAGCCCTTCTGATTGTGGAGCTCCATGATGGGTGCAGTCAGCATGCCGAAGCCAGCGCTGGCGAGGACCAGGCCCAGACCGCCACCCCTATGAGGAGACAGAAAGTGTTGTCACTTGGTAGGATTTATGATCACACAAACCTCAAACCTCATAAACCTATAAACCACCCAACCACTAAATTCACTAGAATTGAATTAAATCAAATCTATGTGGTGTTCTGCAGAACTATCACATAAATCATGCATATAAAGGGAAGCTCTTATTTTTGCTGTATGCCTCCGTTGACATATCACTGCCATTTTATCAGACAGCAGCAGAGAGTGCTGCAGTACCACCAAACGCCCTCCTCTGCATGCAGTCTCATTCCTCTCCTGCCGTTGCTTAAATTCACCACCAAATGGAGCCCTTGAAGCACTGTCAGCAGAACAACACCCCCCTTACATAACCCCAGATAATGAACTTTCCAGTGCTGTGTCATATATTCTCAGAGGGAATGGCTAATTTGTACAAGACGTGGATTACATTTGACACTGAACTGTGAGACTCTGTTGTTTCCAGCAGCTCAATGATTTCATACCCAGACTTTAACAGGAAGAGGAGCAGCTGATCCATCTGGAGGAACATGTTATGACAACCAACCTCTGTAATATCCAAATTACATGCTAGTCAGGTGTAAAAAGAATTTACACCTTGATTTTTCTTATTACTTGCAGATTTATGACATTTAGAATTCCATTATACAAAGTCTATTGACAAAGCATGTAAAAAAAAAAAACATAATTTACTCCTCTTAGGAGAAAAAAGTTTTTCACATTTTGCCCTCCTCCTGTGATGGTACAGTTTCTGCGTTCCGGTAGGTTTACCTGATCACTGTGGGTGTGATCTCAGCACAGAAGAAGATGCTCAGGTTGCTGACAGCGTGGGAGGAGAACATGCCGATGATGGAGAAGGCTATAGAGAAGTTCTTATTCAGCGTACCTGAGCTATCTGCAGACAAAGCAGGAGACATATGGAAGTTTAGACGCAGTACCCTGAGCAGTTAGTAAAAAAAAAAAAGATTTTTTTTCTGCTTTTGAAGCACAGCATATTTAAAATATTAAGGTAAATTATTCTGATTTTTTTTTTATTGATGATATTGCAGCATTTCTTTATTTAACACCATACAGAGAGGAACCAATGGAACAATTCAGCTCAAATTTACCAAAATTAAGGATTTATGGAAGCAAAGACGATCAGAAAATTCAAGTGTCCTAAGTTTCCAATCACTCATCTGAACTTTTATTTCTTGGATCTTGTGACTGACAGGAAGTAACCTGGTATCATAGCCCCAATGTTCAAGTCTTCATTTTGAAATGAATTTTAGCAACTTTTTTTTAAGTTATATTTTTGGGCATTTTTGCCTTTATTCGGACAGTACAGTGAGAGATAGACAGGAAATTCAGGGAGAGAGAGAGGGGATGACATGCAGCAGGGGGCTGCGGGTCAGACTCGAAACCCATGGCCGCTGCGGTTAGGACTAAGCCTATGTGGTACATGCTCTACCAGGTGAGCCACCTAGGTGCCGACATGTTTAAGCAACTTAAATAGTTTCCGAAACTTTAGGAGTTTTTGTAAAACTTATCATCACAATTACTTCCTAACTGCCTTTGAGAAAACCTGGAGGTTAAGTGCCAATAAATTTTGGTCAAATAAAATGTTTCGGTTTCCCAGTAGCACTAATGTTTATTTTGACAAGTTACTGAGGAACAGGCTTGCACACAAAGAGGCTACAAAGAGCCCATTTAGGCCAAATACGGTTTGAATACAAACCATCTTAATTTTGTTTTTTTTTTTGTTTTTTTTTATGAATAAGACGTTGAAGATGGCATAGAGAGGATCAGAGGAGACTGCTCTGTGATCAGCTCTAGCTTCCCACAGGGGGATTAGTGTGGAGAGAATAAAGAGATTGATAAACAGAGGAGAGCAAAGAAGGAGTTGAGATTCATAGCTCTATAACAAAGAGGCTCACCCTCCTCAACACAACAGGGATAAATAAGTGAAAAGCTAGTCATAATTACATCTAGGACTTCATTAAAGGTCTCTGCAGGGCTTGTATTCGCCTAATGAAATACTGTAGAATATCTGAATGAAGCACATTTTCGGAAACCTCATCAAGATAGTGCAGCAAACCCAAGTGATGTGATAAGAGTCATCATGTAAGATGATGCAATTTACACTTTGAAAGAATGTGCAGCTGATAAATATCATAGTAGGAAAAAAAAAACATCTAAGCAAGAGCACTCAGTTACTGATTAGTTTATCTACCCAACACAGACATTATCAGCAAACACAAGGCTTAAGAATAGAAATAAAGACATGATCCTACCTATATTCAGATGGACACTGTACTTCCCCAGCACTAGAGGAAAATTAAAGACATCAGCAGATATATGAGAGTGAGAAACACAAAAACAGTAACATCACATGCACTCCGATAATGAAGTAAATCCAGAGGCAAACATTACAAAGAAAAACATGCACACATGTTGCACGAAAAAATTGTCAACATAGTGTTACAAAACAAACAGCTCCAACTGGGAACATGAAACATGAGCATAACCTTGATGTGTTGACTCAGGTTAAACATTAAGTCTTGCTCATTTGTAACTGAATGAGCCGACTTGTGTACTGTTTTGATCATCTGGAGCACTTCTTGGCACACATTGACTAAAACAGCAATTTGTAATCATGTTCGACTACGCCATTACAAACAGCTAAAGGTAGCTACGCCCTGACAGGGTCCACTCACAACAATGAATGTGAGCTTTTACAGCAGGAAGCACAGGATTTCAAATGCTACTACAGCTGCATTAAAACTGTCTGCAACGAAACATGTATCCTTATTTTCTGTATTCGGTAAATTGTTTGACAGTTAATTTGTAAATTAATGGATGAAGCTATATTTTCCTCACATGTCACAAAATCTCATAAAAAGGCCGATGCCTTAGTCTCTCTCAGTATTTTCTGTGTCTGTAGCATGCAGCCTCAAGATTAGTTTTCCATAATTAAAATATGTAAGCACCTCTACATTTTTCCAATTTACATGTTATATCTTGCTTGTCTTATCTGTAACACATGTGATAATGTAAAAACAGTAAGTCTTGGTTTTATGGGAAGTTACATGCTGTAACTACTTCTTAGCCAGGCCAGGGCAGATAGGCAAAACAATTGTGCATTTTATGACTAAAGCATGAAAGTTTCAGCCTATAATCTACATACTCCAATGTGGAGGCAATTTGTGTCCAACCTCTGGTGACCTTGAGAAGTCATTGACCTCAGCATCGCATTTTTCCAGTTCTTGCCCCATTTCTCCATTATTATCATGTATATCTTTGCCAAAACTGCATAAAGATGCTTATTTGCTGCTATGGCCATGTAACAGGATTTTGCTTAGAGCACTATTTTCACTGCAGACCCCACCACTTTCAGGTGTTAAGGTAGCTATAGGCTAGCTTGTTAAAAACACTGACAACTTCTGCTGTGTGTTCTGTGGAATTACATGACTAGCTAGCACATTAGCGAACGTTCTGATCAGAAGCTAGAATGCTAGTTTGGTCTGGACCACACTCATTACTCCAGGCGGATCTGTCCTGTCCCAGAGGTCACATCTGAAATGCCTCCACGTCTGAAAATAAACTTCATGGTTTATACAAGCAGTGGAGACAGTTTCATGCTTAAGTCATAAAATGCATTAGAACCTTCCACGTACAAGCTTATCTGCTGCACTAATGGGGGATTTTTCTTTTAGTTTGACCAGAGCTAGGCTAGCTGTTTCCCCCTGCTTCTAGTTTTTAAGCTAAGTTACTCGCCTGCTGGCACCAGTTTAATATTTAGCACACAGACATGAGAGTGGTATTGATCTTCCCATATAACTTTCAGCAAGAAAGCGAAGAAATCTATTTCCCAAAATGCCGAGCTGTTTCTTTAATGCAACCAAGAACTCTTGGAGAATTGGAGAATTCTGTGTCCTATACTTTAAACTTCAGAGTTTATTCGATACTTCTCGCTATTAAAATATTAATAATAAACTCAATAAACTACATCATGGTGGTGTCACTTTTCAAGAAAGGAATAGAAGTTGACATAGTGTCTTTCATAATGTACTCACGGTTGAGCAGACCCAGCTGCAGCAGTGATGCTAGGGCAGTGATGATCATGAACATTAGAAGGCCACCCCGCCGCCCCATCAGACCCACTGCTGGGCACAGCGCCATGCAGGACGCCACCGCAATACCTGCCATGGTGTAATAGTCTGCATAGAAGTTATGGAACATGGTGGTTTCCTGGGCTTCAGGGTCCATCATGCTGCGAGCAAAACAGTGGTGGATCCCATAGCCTGTTAGCCTGCGTACAAAAACATACAGAGGGAAAGTAGTGAGGTAAAAACAAAGAAGTATCAGAGACTACAGAGGTTAAATGAGAGGATATTGGACAATAATTGGAAGTGAAAGGGTAAGTGACAGTATGAAGGAGAGAAAAAAGCAAAGGGAGAGCAGAGAAAAAAAGGAATAAAATCATATACACAAAGGGAGAAGACAATAAGAACAGAAAGAGGCTGGGTGGAGAGAGAAGAGGAAGAGGAACCATATTATGTTTGCTCTCATCTCAAAGTATCTAAAAAAAAAAACAGCACAGATGTAAACACTGGCTTATTGACACATAAAGCATACACCCCACAAGCTTACACACACAATAAAATAAAAAAAACTCAAGCAAACACTCACACCCTTCCTCCTGGCTGTCTAATGTTTCCTAAGGACACAGCTCATGTAAAATTTATGCTGACTTCGGGAGTCAGGGACACTGGGTCTGCCTAGCTACGGATGAGGTCTCAGATGGAGAGAGGGGGAGAGATCCCACTGGAGATGAAAAGAGAGAGCAGCAAGGACAAAAGCATTGAGGTCCACTGATCAATGTTATATCGAGCCTCCAGGTTAATAGCGGCTTCTTAACTGTACAAAATGTTGTGCCTGACTGGCATTGCCTCGCCCTACACACACATACTGTACAAGCACGCACATGCACCTTTTTTTCTTTTTTCCCCTCTCTCTGTTTTTTGACCCTCCCACGTACATTAGCATCTTGACACACAATTGTCCAAACAGTTTTATAAGTGCTAACACATAAGACAAACACTTACGAGTTGACGCAGAGCACAACAATGTTCTTCCACAGGTTTCTCGTCCCGACCATTTTCACAATGCACGTCTTTTTGGGTTTCTTCTGGAGAGCTCTCTGCAGTTCTGGAAACAAGCGGACAAATCAATCTTAGAGCCTGGCCAATAATAATTCTAATAGTTTCATTAAGAGGCAGGCAATGCAAAAGGATGGTCATTTTGAATTGTCTGAAGTGCAATAGCCTTAGTTTCATTTGGACGCTTGATCACTTCGTATCAACCTGCTGATACAGTGTCAGCTGAGCTGTAGTTAATATCATTTCAAAATGAGTTATCAGGTCAAAGAAAAGTTCGACTGCAGTCTGGATCCTCAAAAGCTGATTTATTGCAACCACAGGAAATTCAACATGTATTTTTAATGAGCGTGTTTCATCCCACACTCCCGCTCTCCTGCTGCTGCTGTTGTGAGACAGGTATGACAATGCTCACAGAGGAACAGGACTAGTTCCTGACAGGGCCACACCCCTGAGCTGCTGGTGATATTTCACACTGCACACGGTGGATGTTTTGGTATCGGAGTGCGGGTTGCCACAGAAACACACCTCTGCTTTGCGGTACTGTCTGCTCATGTTGACTCAGGCATGTGACGGCATTCCACATCGCTGCCTCAAGGTTATCTCTGACTGTATCACTCAGGCCTTACAGTGAACCCCTGGCTGAGCTACAAACCTCTGAGTAAGTCGATCCCTACTGAGATCTATGCAAATCACTTTGCTCACTTCCCAAAGATGATCTAATTGGTACTTACACATGTATGAAAACATTCCTCAGCTTTTCTTCTGTGGCAACAGTAAGTACATCCAGTGCCACGCATTATATTTAGTGCTCAGCACTTGAAAGTAGGAAATATTACTAGAAGAGTTGGGGACAGCCAGTTACTATAAAACAAGATAGGCTAAATCAATGTCTATGGCAATGTACATTGACTGTGTGCTGCATCAGCACACAGTCTCTGAGTTCTGAAAAAGGGCAGTCAATTTCACACTGAGTGGTTTCTCTTTGAGCCCTTTCTTAGCTGTTGTTTTTTTTTCAAAATGTATTGATAATTACAGAAAGCAATAGCAGGTCAAAAACAGAGCACTGTTGAAGCGTAATACAAAAGCAGTCTGCTATAATATTTGACAACAGCACAGCTCCTCCCTCTGCTCTTTGCCTCTGACAGGGCTTCTGAGCACAGACATTAAGAGTTAACCCAGGGTCAAAGTGCCTGACCTGCGTCCATCTGCCGACTGTACACCATCATGTCAGACTATGTGCACCCATCCAGGCTATAATGAAATTAATGAACGTTCTAGAGTGTCATAATGTAATGTTCAACACCCACTGCTACCTCTGGGGTGGAATGTTACTATGGTAACAAGACAGGAATTACATATAACCTTGTCAATCTGGCTTATTTAGGGAAGCACAGATGGGGGGGATACTACTATACACCCTGCCCTACAAAAATCAAATAAAAAAATGCAGCAAATATATAAAGACAAGAGTAGTTTAACATAGAAATGTATCACTAAATACATATAGTAATCACAGAGAGTAAAATGCAGCCTTTTAATGCCGATATCTTTAAAATGAATGTCAATGTGTATGTTACCTGTGAGGATATTATCCGTGTCAAGCTCCATGTTCACTCGGTTTTTCTGTGCTATGTGTCCCATGATCCATTTGGAGCGGCAGTACTGCTGAGTGGCCAGCAACCAACGCAGTGACTCAGGGAAGATCCTGTCAGAAAGACGGGGGATGTCCTTGTTAATAAGGCATGAAAACTGAGTCAGAATGAAATAAAGACTGTTTGAAATCTCACTTAATCAGTGTTAGCAGCACTAAATCTTGTTTTTGTTAACCAGCATACCATTTCAACACATTCTGATTTAAATGCAGACAAGAGCTAAGGTTATAAATTGTACCCTGAACAGAAAATTAGTCCTGATTTCATTTGCTACGCTCTATTATCTTTTGTATTAAGTTACGTTGCACACATTCCTCTGAGTGGTCAGGTTTCTCCTTGCACAATATGTTGATTTGATGATAGTCAGTAAGAACAATGCCACATCCCCCAGTTGGCTGGATTTCTCTGGATCAGATGTTTATGAAGTAAAAAGTGCTGGTTTCACAATCTTGCACTGGTGTGGTCTGCGACTGTTTCCACAAATCAGCAATAAACCCGGATCACCTGCAGTGTTGAACTCTTCAGCCCAATCAGCTGTGATATTTGCAGAGTCAGTTACTTTATCAGCAATGGGTCCAATTTGTGCCCATAAAGGCTGTCTGCTTTAATCAAGATAGTGGAGAAGGCTCCATACTTCCAAATCTCCAAGAGTCCTCTTGAGAGGGCCGACACAGGCATGCTGATGTATTTTTTGTGTGTCAGCGGTGTGTGTTGTATGGACTCACACAAGTGTAGAAAGAGTCCACAGTGTTGCCCTGCACTTTACAGGTTAAGTTCACTGTGAAAAGTCCAATGATCTCTTTGAGAAATATAAACGTCACAACCTGCTTCATGTCCTTGAGTGCTGTTGATGTTTTTTTTTTGTTTTGTTTTGTTTTTTTCAAGGCTTTAATCGAACCAAAGCAGACAGCAAACAGTTACATACCCTACTAAAGCTTAGCAACAGAACCGCTTAGTGATGAGGGATCCCTTCATATACAGTGGCAAGAGAAAGTATATGAACCCTTTGGAATGACCTTGTGTTCTGCATTGGTCATAAAATGGGTAGTGGAGACAAACACAATGTGCTTAAGCTTATATCACACAAACAATTATAGTCCTTCGTGTCTGTGTTACTGAACACACCCATCAAACACTCCCTGTGCCTGGGGGAAAAAAGTAAATGAACCACTGGATTTCAACAACAACTTCAAACAAACACTTCCAGTAGCTGCTGAACAGACCTGCACAATGTTCAGGGGTAATTTTGGACCGTTCTTCCTACAGACCGGCTTCAGCGCAGCCATATTGTTAGGATGTCTGGTGTGAACTGCTCTCTTTCGGTCGTTCCGCAGAATCTCTACTGGATTAAGGTCTGGGCTCTGACTGGGCCGCTCCAACAATTCCTTTGTCTGAAGTCTTTCTGTGGTAGATTCACTTTGATGTTTAGGGTCATTGACATGCTGCAGTCACCCAGCTTCTACTGTGCTTCAGCAGGTGGACAGCCATCCTGACATCCTGCAAAAGACCTTGATAAACTTGGGAATTCATTTTCCCCTTGATGATGGCGAGCTGTCCAAGCCCCTGCTCATACATAGTGCTGCGTGTCCTTCCAACACAATTCAACCTTAGTTTCATCAGCCCACTAAACATTTTCCCAGTAACATCGTGGACTGTCAAGGCGCTCTTTGGCAAACTTCAGGCATGAGCTGCTTCCTCCGTAATGTCCCGCCATGGAGGACACCTGCTCCATGCAACGATGCTCCATGATATGCATATGGCAGACTCATGAACAGGGATGTCAATCAGCTGCAGTGATTCCTTTAAGCCTTAAGCCATTACTCTTGAGTTTTGTTTTTACCTTATTGATCATTCTGTTTTGTGTGTTTGGAGTCATCTTAGCTGGACATACGCACTTCTATGGAGAGTAGCCACAATTCTAACTCATCTCCATTTATAGACAGTTTGTCTATGAATATCAAAATTCTTTGAGTTTATAACGCTTGCAGATTAATGCAAATCAACAATTCTTGATCTTCTGAGTTCTTTTTGCGCAGACTCTTTCACATCAGCAGCTTCTTGTGAAGAGAGAAAATGTCTAAGTATTTTTTTGAAAGTAGCTCTAATCTGCCTGAATCTTCCTTCATTGACTGGATCTGATGACACTTCAACATAAAAAAAAAGAATTACTTTTAAATTAAAAAAATGTCACTCATTCATCACTGTAACAGTGACTAATGCCTGTGACTATGCCTAAGGTGTCTGACTCCTGCACTGTATTATCTCACTAGTGTGGAAAATCCCCATCAATCCCCCATCCGGTCTGCTCCGTGTCCCACACTGATTAAAGAGCAGTATATCACCAATATTGATGTTTGATCAGTTTAGTGCTTCGCAGTGCTTTTGATTGTTTCTCAGTGGAACCCCACTTTGTTCTTCAGGTACACCATGGAAGAAAGCCAAGGTCTTTGATACACTGATAAAATCTATATTCTTGGATTTCTTCTGCTGACTTACAGCAGTGCTGTGGAGCGCTGTGCTTGGTGGCAGAATAAATGGAGGGGAATACATGAGTATTTACTGCCTGAGCTTCAGCGAAAGAGACTGCAGTCACAGGAGAGGTCACTGCAAATGAGTTAACATAAAGATGTTACATTTAATTCAGCTGGGAATTCACTGCTGGAAAATGTCCTTGGAGGCAAGGCTTTCTCCAATCTTTGTTTATAACATTTCCCCATCTGTGGAAGCATCTTTGTCTTAACAAGGTTTTATTGAGACTATAAAACAATGGATACCTAAGATGTAACCCATGTAGATTTTTACTGCAGATGTAACCACATATTTCAGCACTAATAGAGTCTTGTGTAGGATTTAAAAACACCTTTTAAACAGGGTTTTGAACAAGACAAGTCTATGCCAAAGCAGCAGATGCTCAAGTTATTTCCTTACCAGATGTAGGACAGCATCAGCAGCAGGGGGCAGATGATAACAGCTTGAAGTACCTGCCAGTCGCGACAGAGGTAGGCCACCCCAGGCATCAGCAGCTGACCACCCAACACCACAAAATTGGCCACCATGGTCATGGAAAAACGCCATCCTGGCAGGCACAGCTCAATCCCTGACAGGGGGAACAAAAAAGAGACGCAAAGAAAGGTTATTAGGTTTTTCTGCAAGGGACAAAAACGCAAAATGGGCATGTATGACAACAGGGCAAATGCCACATTTCCAAGATTTCCTGACAACGTAACACCAGGAGTAATAACATAAACAGACCCAACGGATCCAAACAGTAATCTGATTTGTCCTTGTGCTGACAGAAACAGGCCAGAACATGGCTCCTGACGACAACGATGATCTCATGATGAGAGGTTTTTGTTGCTCTGATGCAACACAGACATAATTCCTAGATCATCAAACAGTATGACTACTATTGCACAGATACTGTGACTTTTAATACAGAGAAACACCTTATTATTAGTTTACTACTAGTTGTTTTACTAAGCAAGAGTAGTAGCCAGTGCCCCCCAATAAAAGAAGAGATAGGAGATAAAGACTTAATAGTTAATTGATTAATCAAACAATGAATTGATTAATTAAACAAAAAAAAATCAATATGCCATAAGGTCAGTTAGAGATATAGGTCACTTTTAGAGCTACAGTACATACAAAGAGGTTAAATAAAAGCGATAAATGACTATGTACAGTTGTTGTTCAGAGACAGTAGGCTGCTGTGAGAGTGAACTAACTAGAAAGAGGTTCCTTGTACTCATTTCTCCTCTATCAGAATGGCACTGATTCATTCACCCAGTCATTAGCATGCACACCACACTGGCAGCCAGCAACCACAGACAGTCCAGCCCTTTAGTTACTGCAGTGTTGAAGATGGCTTCACATCAAACCATAGAAAGTGAGCACAACTGTGATGCCGCTGTTCTCACCTCACCCAAATCTTTTGTCCCGCTTCATTCATCCCTTTTTTGTTATATATCACAATTTCTTTTTTTTTCCGCTAATGGTTCTTTTCTTTATCCCAGGAATGTGAACAGTCTCCAGATGGGCCTTTCAAGGTGACAGGGCCAGCATAATACAGTGGGTGTCTGCGGCCCCGCTTCATTCCAGTGGAAAAGACCGGAATTTCAATTAGGACTTGCCCCCTTCTGAGGACATGAATAATGCTCTCTGTTCACAGACACTATCGCAGCTGGAATGACAGAGCCAATGAGTGGAGAGCAGGGCGATGGGTGCAAGACCTGCTGAGTTTGAACCAACTAACCTCGAGACTCCTTCTGTGTGTGCTGCTGGGAGAAAAGTGACGGTTCACTGGGTATGGAATACATGGGATTTGAATTCTTCGGTTATGAATAAGGCGTCATGTGCACTGAACAGGCCACTGCATTGTGACGGGAAAAGGACACCCTATGGTGAGCTATGCTGTCACACAGTAAGATGTCTTAGCAGCACAAACTATATTATGATATCCATTCATATGTATCTATGAAATATGGCACATTTCCTAGATTGAACTTCAGAATGAGTACACGAGACTGTAGAAAAGGAAGGGAGGTCTGAGCACCTTACTCCTGGTGACCCTAATCCTCCACAACCCACTAGATCAGCATTCCCACAATGCCCTGCTGCAGTCTGTGTCCTACTGACATACAATAAATCTACCAATAGCTAATCTGATGTCACATAACAGAGATGCTGATCAAGGGTCTTTGGGGTGACAAAACAAGTTGGACATACAACAATCTATTTAAAAAAAAACACATTTAAATGCATCTACTATACACAGTGAACGTGAAAATGACATCATCAACGATCAAGCCCGTAGCCAATTAATAGTAATGATAATCCGTAAAGAAGCTTTGGCTGGTTTGCTGACTTTGGCAGAATAAGAATATGAATCACACTCTCTGGTACGTGCCACAGTAGCTCACTAGCCTTCAGTCAAGTACACAGCTCAGTCAAGGAGAACCATTGTTTTACAAGAGAAAGAGACTGTTTGACCACTAAAAGCACTCAGTACAGCCACTCCCTGTACCCACAGGCTAATGTCACGACCTTTTACTGGTCACATGAGGTCCTTAAGGCCTTTTGCCACGATTTCACGGCATAATCCTGGCACACGCAATCCGTTAAGTATAAGGTAATGATAAGGAGACTGGTTTGTTTGCTATATTTAATTTTTAGGATTTATTTTTAGTGCCACCTGCAGTAGCTGGAGCTGCAGGGCCCTGCTGTAGGTGTCACAGGTAAAAGCAAACAGTGCAGCTGCATTACAGTTGCCATCCCTCAGCTGTGTTCCCTCCTCTCCCCCCACATTGACACAGCTGTGCAGGCTGGCATATTTCTTCGATTGCCTGTGATGAACTTAAATGCCCCATAGCAACAGCTTCCGTGTTGACTGAAAATGGTAGGTCGGTAGGACGAAGTTTCAGAAAGTTGTCAGTAAAAAAAAAAAAAAAGATTATTGCCAGTTCTGGTGTTGGAAAGGTGTGGGGTTTCAGACGCTGTTCAACCATCCAACAGGAACTTTGATTTAGGCATAATGAATCACTCCAGAATCTGGTGACTGTGAAGGCTATAGCATATGAATCATATCATTTTCATACACATCAAAACAGTGACCCTTTGTACCCTGCATGGCAGCCTCCACATCTGTCCTGCTTTCCTACAAGCTTAGTCAGGCCTTGTCCAAGTCTCACTTCCACATAAAAATGTACTTGGTAAGCTCTGAGGCCTGGGTCCTTGTTCATGTGGGTGGACTGTATGGGGCTCATCCTTAACGGGTAGGTTTTTTTTTTTTTTTTTTTATCAGTACACAGTTAAAGCTCCACGCCTTAAAAGCTGCGGTCACAGATGGAAAATGCTTGTTGAGACCAAACTCAAATTCAGACGTGCAAAGCTGCTGATGAGTTCTTGCAGTTCCCTCTCTGAGTGACAAGCCAGTGCAGCATTGTCAGCACACAGCATTTCCCTGATTAGGAACCAATGAACCTTGATCTTTGCCTGGACTTACTGTAGATCGAAGAGTTTGGTCAAGGCAAACTGCATCATCAGTGGAACACAGTGATCCCGTAGGGGAAGAAATCAAACAGTGTGGAGGCGAGTGTTTAGCCCTCTGCAACTCGCAGTTAGTCAGGGAGGTCTCTGAGAACAGGTCACTTTGCTCTCAAGGTATCCTTCACATTTCAAGAGAACCCAATCATCCAAGAGGCTATGGGAGAAGGCCCAATGGAGCATGAGCAGACATATTCTGCTGACAAGGTCAAAGGCCTTTTGTCAGATCAGTTAAAGGTAATGTAGAACGGTCTTCTCTGCTCATGGCGCACAGAGAGGATCCTACTGATGGTACATCATTGAGATTCTGGGTACATATGAGCAAGAACAAACAGCAGTTTATTTACAATCTCTCTGGCAGATAACCTCCAAAGAAGGCTCAGAAGCATTTTCTTCTCTCTTTGTTTATATGTAGTGGTGATTGTGTTACCACACAAATATCCTAAGGTACCCTCCCTCTTCTTCCAAGCAATGAAAGGGGGTTATTGACTAAGAATAAGGTCATACTCATTGATTAGTCCCTTATCTGGAGCTGCAAAGAATGCCAACTAGCCCCAACTAGCCACAGGCACTTTCCTTTGTTCGTGAGCTGAAATTCTCAGCAATCAAACTACAAGTAGAAACACAAGCAGGAGAGTATTTTCTTTTGAAAATGTTTGTGCATGAGTGTGTTTCTAAACAGACACAGAAAGATGGGCACAAAACCAAGCCATCGGCCCTCACAGGAAATGGGAACAGAGTGACTGATGAACGGCTTACACTTTGACACAAATATGAGACTAAGTCAGGGGTGGTTACCTTAACACAACAGATTCATCAGCCTGACCAAAGAAGATCTGACACACCACTCCTTTTTTTTTTTTTTTTTTTTTTTTAACACCCATAAAAAGAAAGTGCAAAGGTTGACAATGCTGATTTCGCCAATCACTGAACTTCACTCAGGAGTTTGCAGTGTGAGATAGTTTGAGGTTATGTGATGCATTGTCTTTCAAAAGTGTTGCATGATAATTGGAACATGACTCCAAGTCATCCAGTTTAAAATATAGACTGAGAATAAAAATGTGCGATAGGAGGAAGTGTGCAGGGCAACCGAAATGCAAACTCTGCACAAAAAGAGAACTTTAACCCTGCTCAGAGAGAAAAAAAAAAAAAAAGTCTGCACCTTAACCCATTTATCAGCAGACAGCTCGAGCGGCTTACGGGGAAGCATGAGGACAGTTCAACCTCTGATCATGGAAAATACCACTCTTTGGCTGAAACACATTTGCACTCTATACACGGTCTATGTCACACCCTGCCTTACTATATATTTCATCATCTCTTTCAGGCCATTCTTAACCCCCAGAATGGAGAAGTCCGTCTGATGGCAGGACAATATCTCTGCAGTGGTTTGAGGCGGACCTGGCTGCTGTCCTTCGGGAAGCATAGGCATATGGTGGGAAATGAAAAGCTTTTCTCTTCAGAGTCGGATCTGGCACACATTACTCAGGTCAGGCCAGACTGAGTGATATCCATAAATGGCATACACACAAAACAGAGAGTAAGACAGGTGAGGGGAGGAGAAAGGCAAAGGAAGAATGCTGTCTGCCAGACTTGAGGCATCTGACATTGACACAAAATGAAACCATTTACACACAGAGCTTCCATCTTTCTGTGCTGCCTCGTCTGTGCGCAGAGAGATTAATGCCTGTGGTAACAGGAGGGAACCACAGAGAGAAAGCACCTCATGGAACCTCACGCGACACGTGTGTTGTCACATGACCAAATGTTAGGCTTTGGCTTTGCATACCACATAAGATTCTTTAAAAGGTGCTCTCAAATGCTGATACTCTGTTTTCACTCACACACACACTTGAACATTAACAGTAGTTAATAGTAAATACTGAGAATTGCTGTAGCTTAAGCCGACACATCCAATCATATGTGACGCCAACCTTTCTGTATCTGTACACACACACACACACACACACACACACACACACACACACACTGCTGTACTCATTCTATCCGTCTACACCACAGCACTTATTTCTTGCTATTGAACTGCTGCATGCTTTTAGCAGTTTTATTACCTCCACCTCCTTAGCCTCCTCCTGTATTAGCATTTAGATTTACATGAATTTTAAATGTTTCTTTTAATGTGTTAATGTTCCAATAAATGTTGTGTATCTCAGGCGGTGCCAGAGGGGTTGTAAGCTGACGGACAGTCTGTGTCAATTTTGACTGGATTCGTTCAGACACATCCCATGAGAAGAGCAGAGCAGAGCGAAACCGCCAAACTAAAATACGTAATATTGTTGCAATAGACAGTTAAAACCTCCAAAGTAATAACTAACTCACTAACACTAAGGGCAGTCAAATTATAACTTTAGCACTCTTCAAAAAAGCTTTTAACGCAAACTGCTATGGAAAAGTAGAGCAGAGTGCTGTAATGCCATTCATATCACGAGTGCTTCCCTTCACTGTGTGTCTAGTTAAATGTAGTCTTCGGTTTGTGTTTAGGCACTTGATCACTACCCATACTAGTCCAGTTCATGTACAGAAGGAGTGACAGCAAACACTACCCACACAATCAATAAAGTGCGAGTGTCTGGGCGTGTCAGGAGCAAAATTACCGTATTGGTGGAAATACACGACAATGTGTGTTTCTTTTTTTTTTCACCCCCGGAGAAACTACACTTGCTCATATGGGGTCATCTAAGATTTATGGATTAGTCATTAATGTGATACATTTAACATTATTTTTTATCTCTTTATCTTCTTTGTCTTGTCTTGCAGCTTCTCTTGGAGACATAAAAAAAATTCCATAAGCAGCAACTGGAATTATTAACTAAACAAAATCCAAGCCGGTTATATAAATAATGGATCCAGTGTGAATTTTAGCCATGACTCAATACAAGACCACAGTACTAAATCAGCTCGGAATACAAGGTTATTTCAGTGCATGACGCGGTTTCATTTTTGTCATTTTGTGGTGAATAGTAACAGGCTAGGTTTTCAAAATAAATTTCAAATTGCCAATGATATCTTTTTTTTACAATTATGGTCAGCTAGATGACTATCCAGTGCCAGCCACGGTCGTCTGTGCTTTTGTGTGATCTGTTGCAGTCATTGCCTTTATTTATGTGGCCCTGACCTCTCATCTGGCTTTGTCAGAAAAAAAAGAATGTCCCCTCCATCATAGTGTTTGGAAAGCTTGTCTTGACTAAGCTCTGGAAATGTTATTGATACTACACATGTACTGATAAATCTCAACATCATTTTTTTGAAGTTTCCTATCCCTGTGAATGCACCATCTTTTATTAAAATAAATAAGTATAGTAGGAGGACGACAACGTGAGCTGGCTATTTTGCCAAAGCATTAGCATGCGTTTGTGCCACAACATCCGCCATTAAAAATAACTTTTGCCTTCTAGATCATCACGCACAGAGCAGTCATGAGCATGTGTGTCAAAGGTTACTGACAGAAAAATCATGAAGCTCTTTATGATGCATGACCCAACAGAATCATGCGCTCCGTCTGTTGTCCCTCTCTCTCTCTCTCTCTCTCTCTCTCTCTCTCTCTCTCTCTCTCTCTCTCTGTGCATGTCTACAGTATCTCTCTCTACAAGGCTTCTCTCACACACAGCTATGGCATGTATAGACATGCTGCCCCTGAGTCAGACATGGAAAGTGAACATCCACATAGGATGAGTGTAGAGACATTAGCTCTTTTCTGTAAGGCAATTACATGTAGCTCTCAAAGTAAACCTCCTGCTGCTTAAAAATATTAAATAGTTGTTTTCAGGAGGTCAGAGTTGTAAGATGAAAAACATTAAGTCATGCACACACTTTTTTTATCGAGTGAAACCTCACTTTAACCTACAATTGTTTCAGAAAGTTATATGATATGTGTCCCTTTCTCAGTGTAATAATACTGCTAAACTGATATTTGGTGTAAATAAATACTTTGGGGGGGTGGGGGTGTGGGTGGGGTAATTTATGTGTTAGAAAAACAAAAGATTTTAGCCCCAAAGAGCTGATGTGAGTGCATGATATAACCTGTGTAAACAAAGAGCAAGCTCTGGCCCACTGCCCCAGTACACAATCGCCTCGTCTCAAGCTGATCACAAAATTCTCACACAAACACCCAGCGCAGCCAGCTAGCATGACTCAGCATGATGATGTGCAGTGTGTCTTTGTATGTATGTGTGAGTGTGTGTGTGTGTGTGTTCGTGTTTGTGTGTGTGTGGGGTGGGGGTGTAGATAAGGTTCAGAGGTGATGTACAGGAGGGGGAGGGTGGGGCAGGGGTGTTTACTGTAAAAGAAAAAAAATGCAGTAGTGAGCAGCACTATGATGCTCAGCTATAGGCACTATGAGCCTTTCCTGCCTGGTGCTGTGATGCTAAAGAGGCTAGCTCACACTGTTGGAGCACTGGGGTATAAATAGTAGTGCTGCATCAGATGACTTTCTATAGCTATCGGCTTTGCTATTCTGCTGGTATACTTTGGATTAGAGAGATGCATTTGCTTGGTTTATACATGAAAGGGCTTCATGTTAATATACAGAAAGACTTCACTTTCACTTGAGGTGGTGGTGTAATTGTGTCAAACTGCCTCTTAGTCTAATACTCTTCTGAGGTGAAAAACTTTCCTCCCTCTATCCCCCGTGCAGTTTCCGCATTCCTCTCAGTCTTTACGTTCCTCTTTTTCTTTTTTTCTTTTTTCTCCTCATAGTAGTTGCTGGTACCCATTCTGTTGTCTGAATGTCTGAAACCAGCCCGCCACCGATTCTCTTTTCTGTCTCTCTGTGTGGCAGTTAGCGTCAGGAGCTGTATAAGTGTCACATCATATCAGCCATGTTGGGCCCTGCACTGGGCTTGATTCTGACAGGCCATCCTGGCGGAACGGGTAGTAGCTGTGCACAAATTGCTCCACACTCTTAAAAAAAAAAGGAGCTCACCCATGTCCTGAAAATGGGTTTCCTGATTGATGCCTCCATGGAGCAATGAGGTAATATACAGGGGGTCAGGAAGGTGCTATCTTCTTATTACTGCATGGCCGTATTCACAAGGATGTATGAAATTGTCAAACCAAACAGGAAGATTGCAATTATATTGTCCAGACTAAAATAATCGTACATATTGGCGCTTCCAGGCTTCAAGATGCATGAACTAAGACCTAATTGCTCATGGATTGATGAGAAAGGGGGATTAGTGTAACGTCTCCAGTGCAAAAACAGCTGAAGCCGGGATTTGGCTCAGACTTTCCTTTGTAAGCAGAGTCAAACAAAGCAAGCCACGAAAGAGGATCATGTGGTTTATAATGTTACATGAAGCAATGTCACATGACTGACACAGTGTCAAGACACCAGTATATATTAGCTTTGTTAAACTCTTAGCATGTGGCCAATTCTCATGCAAATGCATTAAATACCCTAAATGGCATGCCGTGAAACAAAAGGATTGATTCTCTCCAGTAATGTGTTATTGAACAACTGTGTTCCTACTGCTGGACCGGCTCTGGTGAAGTTTTGTCAATACAGAGTGGCTACAGGGTAAATATCATGTGACAGGAGCCACACATGATTAGAAATAAGGGCGGTAGTATAGTAATGCAAAACCTATACAAATATGCAAGCGTATGTCCAGCTAAGCCGTGCTCAAGTTGGATCTACTATATAGTGATACGAGCTCTCTTAGACAGAGCTATCATTTCTGAACAGTCAAAAGGACACTGTTGATTCAATGGAGCAGCTTATGTGAGGGAATAAGTTTGATTATTGTTTCATGAGCAAGCTAAATGGATGACCCTGCAACAACAAGGAGGAAATACAATGACTGATTGGATGACAAGTCTGTGCTCGCCTGCTTGTTCTATGCTCATTAACTGAGGAACTTGCTGTTACATAGGATAACATAGGTTATTTAACCAGACTCCACAGTCCTGGTTTAACACAGGCCTGACTACCCCTAGAGTTACTTGTCTATAAAGCTACAGAAGCTTTTGACATATCATCTTAGCGACGTCTAGGCCTCTAAACCATTGCTCAACCGCATAGGTACTTGAATATGATTGTAGAGGGTAAGGTGCTGCATCAATATTTCATAAGGCATTTCAATAAAGAAAAGAACACTCCTAGCAACAGGTTGTTCATGACCACTTCATTTACTCTGTGAACACTGTATTGTAGTTTTGCAGATTGCAGACTGTATGGTAGAATAGTAAATGCAATGAATGTAAAAATAGGGAAGAAAACAGTAGAGCAGGAGAGGCGGGCAGGGAAGGTAAACTTAAAAAGTAGAGACTGGGAAAGATCGAGGAATAACAAAAAATAACTCCAGAAAGAATATTGAGAAGAAAGAAAGAAAGCAGATGTGAGGTATTAAAAATTCTCTACTCTGACTCACAATAATTGGACTCTCTAAGACAAATATGCCATTTATTTGGAATGAAGAAAATGCATCAATTAACTTAATATTAATCTACATTTCATAAGATAAGAGCTAAAATATGACAAAAAAACCCAAATAGGCATGTTATATAAGCTTGTCTCAGAGAAATACAGAGAAATATTGTCTCCGTAAAATTATTGTGCTATCTCTCCACCTCTTTATGGGCTCCAACTACCAGGTTGAGAACCACAGATTCATTCAAACTATAAACTGTAAGTTTATGTGAAAACAATGGACGCTGATGTCAAGTTCATTTAAATTTGATAAACTGCTATACAGTACAACTCCACCCCTTTGCCTCCGTCTGCTCCGCCCTTTTCCCTTTGTCTTGGGATTTAACGGTCCTTCTATTTTGGGAGTGGAGCAATGCTTTTCAAGGTATACAAAAAATTAGAAAGACAAGGACATTGAGGGCCCCTTCCTTCATCATCTCACCCTGCTCCCTCCCGCTCATCTTCCCTTCCCTCCACTTTTGCAACCTGCCTCCACACTGGTCAATTACCACAGCCAAAGAGGCTTTTAAGGATCCATTGCTGAGATCAGAATGTGCATCAACTGCAAGGCCAATTATCAGGATGCTATCAAAAAAGTCCCTTCTTCCCCATTCTTGGAAACCTGCATACAGTAATATTCCCGCATAACATCCCACAGAACTAATTATTTAAACCTTTACTGTGCAGGGAGAAGATCACATCAACAGAGAGGATTCATCTCCACGAGCACAAGAGTCTGTGGAGACTTTTCCTGCAGTGATGGGTGAAGCTATAGTGAAGACAAGCCCCCCACCCCCACCCCCACCCCCCACCCCTTCTGTCGTTATCAGAATATTGATTAGCAGCAACAAGGATTAAAATCTCGGGAAAAGACACATGCGGGTGCACCTAAATCAAAATTAAAGAGTTCACTTCAAGGATACGGAGGGTGGCAGTTTCTCAGTAATGAGAATTTATCCCAACAATGGCTCTCAGTTTAATAAATGTTAGGAGGTCACTGCAACACAATTACTCTTCTTTTAGCTGAATGCTATCCTCAGCTAGAGACAGGAATTAAAGTGGAATAGCTTTTTGATTAGGTGTGTCAGGTTGTTAGTGAGCACAGTAACAGTGGGAGGATATTAAGGATTAAGAGAGGGCGGTATAGACAAAATTAGAATTGTAATAATATAATCATAATATCACGGCATTATTTTCAAAATATATATTTTCCAGTACGTAAAATAGAATGCTGTGACAGATTTTGGCTAAAAGTTTGTCAAACACAACATTTAGGAATGTCATAATACGATTATATGGAGGTGATGAATAATATTGAAGTATTGACTTAGCCCTGACAGGAAAACCACTCCTTACAGTGTTTGAACAACAAGAGATGCTCCTTTTTCCTAGACATGGAGCCAACAAACCAGTTTGATCTTCAGATAACTACATGTTCCAGGAAATAGGCATCCATTCTCTATAGGCTGTTCCTGCATTACTGCTGTGGCCATATCTTGTCAGCACCTCTGTTTAGTGGAAACATTAAAACCAAGTACCCTCTACAAACCTGAGATAAAGCAACAACTAGCTTTCAGAGGGTTCTACCTGCAGGGCCCAGGGCAAAACATCTCTGCATCAGGCATAGTATAAGGCAAAATACTCATTCAACACAGATGTGAGGTTTAAAGAGGTTTCATGGAGGGAAGAAAAAAAAGTTTAGTGTGTAAAAATTATTAATTTGAGAGCACAAAATTATTAAAATTAGGAGCACAAATTAGTTTTTTTGTTTCTCCAAACATAGTCAATTAATATCTTCTTCTCAAAGCCTTATCTCTTGTAAGAGGCTGATGTTTTGCCTATGACCTGTTAGCTTTAGCTTCATTCCGCTAAAGGAGCTATTTGTAAGTTTTGCTGTTGCTACATAGCTAACATTAGCATTAACGGCTGTTTACTTACCAGTCTAGAAGAAACATTGTGAGTTCAATATCAAACTTCATTACTTTACCCGCCAAGAGCTGTCTCCAGCGTTGGAAATTAATCCTCTTGTTTTGCTTCTGTTTCTTTCACTTCTTTTCTTTTACTGAAGTTAGCATGCTAACCAGCTACCACCGGCCCGGTCAGACCATCTAGTCACTTTTGGATACCAAGTCACTGTAGCGTCCAGTCTGCCCTGAAGAAGTAGCGCTGCTCAAAGGCGTATTATAACCTCTTGTCTTGTAAACACAACAATGGCTGAAGCTCTTGGCAGGACTGGTAAGTAAACAGCTTTTAATGCTAACGTTTGCTATGTAGCAACAGCAAAATTTACAAATAGTTCCTTTAACATTACTTCTAACATGAATGTAGCCATCATGTGCATATTTAAGATGCTTTTATAGAAATCTTGTTTAAATTATGTCAAGTAGAAATATTAAAGTTGGAGACAGAGAGAAAAGTTGTAATTTCAATTTACAAATTGACTATCCTCTGGTAGAAATGAGAAGCCTGCTTTCATTTATGTCTGTGTGATATCTGAGATCCAGTGTGTCAGAAATTACTAAAATAGGTGTAGTTAGTCTGCTAACAATACCAGCATAAACTGCATAGCCTGTGTGCTGTGCTACAATGGAGATGACAGGGGTAGCAACAACAGCAAAGGCAGTGAGGTTTACCAAAGGGTCAATGAACACAAGGCTTTTAGGTGATAGTTAAAGACTTACTGAGGACGTAGAGGGAAAGGGTGATTCCTGCCAGGCAGAAGCCCTCAAAGAAGCGCAGGGTGCTGAACATGGGGACGTTGACAGAGAAGGCCACAGTCAGACCAAACACCAGCATGAACAGCACCGATATGATTAGCACTGGGTGGCGGCCAAACCTACAAAATAAGGTAAAAAGAAATGTGGATGCTTGAAAATACCTTTTCATTTCTACATTTCTACATATAAGACTTAGTGTGACAAAACTTGGCTGAAAATCTTACCAGTCAGCAAGGATTCCAAACACCAGGTATCCAAAGATGGATCCCACCAACAGAGAGAACTTTGCAATATGGACTTTCCATGCTGAGTCACACACCAGACTCCACTGTAGAGACAAATAAACACAGGCATTAGTTCCAAGAAATTTATGCTGGTAAAAAAAAGTGAAAGAGAAATAAAATGTTTTGAGGATGAGCAATTGTTGTCTCTGGACTATCACTCTTGCCTTGGGCTGTCTGATTTATAGTCCTTATTGCCACCTAAAACACATAACAGTGAAATGTCCTTTCTTAAATATTCCATTATTTTACACAGAATATATTGCAAGGTGTTTAACTGTTAGACTTGAGGCTCAGGGGTCCCCAAAAAATGTCTTGAAAATAGTGATTCTGCAATAAGTATAAAAAAGCTGTGTAAATTATCAAAATGATGCATTGGGGTTTTCCTCCACTATGCATGTTTATACAACGCCCACATATTTGACTTGTGATGCCACTGCAAATGTTGGAGGATCTTATTTATTTTCTGCAAATCAACATCCGGGATTAAATCATCTCTGTTTACGCCAGTAATTTCCTCAATCCAAATCATCAGGTCTGCATAAAATAAGATTTTATTATTTCATTATTTACTATTGCCTCCTCTACTGTGTGTCGAGATGTTCTATGACAGACCCCTCTGCCTCTCCTTATTTTCTCTCTTGAGAAAAACTCTCCAAACTAGCAGCAAAGAGATTCCTAGAGTGCAAACAATGCAGTGCGTGACTGCTTTTGAATTAATTGTGCACGCCCTGATTTTTTTCTTTTTCCCCCACAGCACTGACAAGTTGTGACAAACAGGCCTCGTACACAGCACAAGCAATGATCGCAAAGCGGTGCAGCAGCAAATGTAAAGCCCAGTGGTGTGTGTGCAGAAACTCGCTACTCAAAATAGTCTAGCCAAACCTGTAGCTTGGACAAACATTGACATAATTACTAAATGGTCCTGGTAGAGTGGTTGATCCTGAGAGTAACAGACTTTAAATTTCACAGAGGAGGTGGATATTAGGAATCTTTTTGAGAACATATGCCTCCCAGTTGTCTGTGCTGACAGAAGCGGCAGGAAGGAGCAGACAGGGGTGTGGTGGCCATAGCAGGTGCATCGCGTATACGGGAGGCTGATAAACACCGACCTCAGTTCTGTTTCATCTATACACTACACCTTCTTTCTATGAGAAGAACAAGAAAACACACTGCCATGTCAAGTTAAAATGACATTAATTTCGTGTGGCAGCTCCAACTAAAAAGTTTAGTTTGTTCCTACATTTTTCTCTGAGGGGCTCTAACCTCGCATAACCTCTACCATAGTGACTTGTCCAGAATGGAACGCTCCAGGATTACCCAGAGCCACCCTGCCATCACATGATCCAGGCATGCCACTCATTCATGGTTTCAGTATCAATGTCAGCAGAGAAAAACACAGGGGGAGGCAAACAAGTTGCTGTTGCGCAATCACTGCAAGACCAAGGTGTTTAAAAGGCTGAAGCTTCCCTCCTCCAGGAGCATGACAAACTCTTGAGTCTGTGGTTATACAGGTGCTAGCACTGCACCGCTGGATGACAGTCGGGTGACTGTGTAGAACCAGACATCTGCAGTTGACCCCAGACAGACCAATGTTGTAAAATACCAACATATTGAGCATTCCCAAGTCATATGACAAAGGCAAAGCAGCAGTACGTCTCACAAGTGCTAAGTGCTGCTGAAATGTGCAATGTCCAAATGGGCAGCGCATGGCAGGTTGTGATTGCCAAAGTATCATTAATGTGCTTTATTTAAAAGCATCTGCCAATTTGCATATATTATTAAACACCGTCTCTCTCCAGGCCAACACTCTTTCCGAGCTCATACACCATCATTAGCATTGACTTTCAGCCACAGCAGAACAAAGAAATCCCGGCAAACTGTGATTCAGTCTAAGCATGAGTCAAATCCATGCAGCTTGTCTGCTATGCCCCTATTATTTCTGTCTGTTGCTCCCTTGCTATTGTCTTTCTCATTTGGGAGTAATGAATAGAAGTCAGTGTGCAGAGTTGAGCAAGACACATACAAATCTATTAGCTGACAGAAAAATGCAGAACAATGAAGGGCTAAGAGCAATTCAGTTGAAATCCCCAGGGTGTCTGTCGACCTCTCTCAAATGACCGGCCAGCAATGATCGGTCTACACCAGCGAGTCTCATTAGCTCAGATGAAGACACTCTCAACTACAGCTGCACATTTCTGCACTCGTTGAACTACGGAGAGGTGGGCGGGGGGTGGGGGGGATTGAGAGGAGGGGGAGGAAGGGAGGGAGATGGATGAAAGCACAGGAGGAGGGAGGAATAAAGATTATACAATGTAGAAACAGAACATGTAAAAGATAGAGAGAAACGTGAAGAATAAAGATAGGAATGGGGAAGGATAACAAGCTAAAGAGACAGAGATGCTTAAAAGCACTTGTGAGGAGAAAGCAGAAAACACATGGAGAGACTGCTGCATAGTTACTGCCTAGCAACAGACCATCTCTGTGGTTATCAGACTCTTTCTGCTTCCAAGTGCAAGTTTTAGCACCACTGCCTCACCAAAGGGTTGAAATCCTATAATGTGGCGTTAGCATAGGTGAGGGTAAAAGAGAATAACAAACGTGAGCAAAAGGAGGGTGAGTGAGAGCAAAAAGATACATCTATTTTGTCCATACTCACTCTCTATTGCAGCTTTGTGGTAAGAAGGATGAAACATCCTACAGATATCTGACCCCGGAGATATAGCCCGAGGGACTTACTGCCGTAGTGCAAATTTATATTGTAGGTGTGACAAGTAACTGTCATACTACTATACAACACATCAGATGAGAAATACTAACATGTTAGACAAGTTATATTTTCCTGCAACCAACAGTGACAGATGGTGAAACAACAAACCTTTGCCTTCCAATCTACTATTCACTGTCTCATTTTGTAACTACACAACTAATATACTACTACTACTCTTCTCTGTCGCCAAATAAACTGCATATGCATGGACAACACACCAACACTCCCACAACCTTAATTCCATTACACAATCCCAAAAAACAAACTTATACCAAGGCCAAGGATCAGGCACCCCACATTTCTCATCCCTTCCTGTTACAAAACAGCACTCATCAGAAACACACACACACACACACACACACACACACACACACACACACACACACACACACACACACACACACACAGCTTCAACAAGTTTAGTTTTATCTTTTGGTCACACAAGCGTCTTCCCTCCCAGCTGACGCTGTGAGTGACTGTCATTGTGTGCTGACTGGGTATCTGCAGTGGGGTCATCGACTTTCGACAGCTGAGACCGTTTCAAAGTGTCCCACACTGATCCGGGGTCTGTGGAAGGAGCCAACCAGCTGGGTAAACAGTATGAAGGGACACAGAGTAGAGAGGCCTGCACTGGTGTTCGACTACAGGATCATCTTTCAGATCTATGGGTGTGGGACCTCCAGACACTGATACTGGGTCTGGGTGTACCCTGAAATGAGCTTTAGCACCATATCTTTCTTATCACTTCCATACAATGCTCTAACCCACATTCTAAGAAAGATACATACCATATAATTGTGCCATCTATATACTGAGTCATGCTGAAACAGTCACTTCATTAATCACTCAACTAACAATTACTTTTATTATCAGTAACCCAGTAGTTAAAGATTTACATTACAGTTTCCCTGAAGCCCAAACTAGTGTCTTCAGACCAATTTAGAAGCTATAAACACAGAATCTTTGGCATTTTTTGCTCTATCATTTCAGCTCAACAATCAACAGAAAATGAATCTACAACAATTTATATTATCAATCAATCAATCAATCAATCAATCAATCAATCATTTAAGGCATTTATTAAGCAAATGTGCCAAACACTGGCTGGTTCCGGCTTCTAAAACATTAGGGTTTGTGGCTTTTGTCAGATTTGGGTTTTGGACTGCTGGTCAAGCAACAAGCAATTTTAAGAAATGACCTTGGATTTCATTTCTGTACAATTTTCTGACATTTTGAAGAGCACATTTAAAAAAAGCTTAAATGCATAGTTTGGTAGGAGTCCAAATGCTATTCTACCGTGGAGTATTACAAGAGGGGAAAAACTGAAATTGAGTTTTAGATGCAAAAATCATCAGTCCCTAAATGCACTGTTTCTCTGATATTAATACGAGATGCAAACTTTCATAGGGGATCAATAGAGAGGTTAATCTTTGCTTTGAGGAGGTTCTCAGGTCACTATTTCAGGCAGTGTGTGCAGCTGCTACCCATCTGAATGGGAGCTGAGTAGGGTAGGTTGCAGAGAGACTCTATCTGTCTCTGAGTAATGATACATTCTCATTTCTTAGGCTCAGTCCAATTAAGACGGACCCTGAGGAGAGCCTTGACTCAATTAGGATGGGTCTCCACATTAACCACTTTGGATCCTTCACCACCACCTCAACCTCTGCTGCCTCCATCAAGGCCTTCCCTTTGTGATGACAAGAAAATGGAGCGAGCGGACATGCATTCCTCTGCTACCGATTCTGGAAACAAAACCTGGTAAGTTGCAAACAGGGAAAACATCATCAACTACATTTGTTTACATGTTGACCGCACGTGATATTAGGGGTTAGCAGAGTACTATGGCTGTTATAATTTGTTGGTACATTTTGACAGACACTAACACATTTTGTCAGTGTTGGCTCTGCTTTTTTGGGATCAAGTGTCACAGATAGCTGAGCTTAGTCATGTGAAGTTATGCTTAGGCAATCCAAACACAAGGAGAAATGCCAAGTCATCACTTCCTGCTCAAGTGTCAGATCCTAGTGTCGCTGCTGTGGTGGGGAAAAAAAAGGGGCCTGAGAAGAGTGAGAGACTGGTTGTCAAAAGAGACAAGACTCAATTCTACTTCATTTTTGGCTCCATTTTGGGATTCGCCTGCGATCTAATTCAATTTCTCCCAACGGTGACCTTGTCAGAATGTGAACTGCATGGGTCAGGGAAGACGAGCACTGGCAGGGACTTTTACCAGCCCCGCTCAGCCCTGTCACTGATCCGCAATGGTGGTAGTGTCAACATGACATTCTCAGTGTGTGTGCAAAGGCAACATAAAAGTTAGTATCTACAGGTTCTGACGCCAGCATGAAAGGAGAGGCAGCAGTGTTTGAGAGCTAAAGTCATCACACTGGAAACTTCTCTTCATTTTTTTATGCCTGAGAGAACAGACATTTTTTGATTGTTAGTAACAAAGACCCACCCAATCGATTCCCCTCGCATATGCCTACATCTTCAGCTGCAAGTGAGGAGTATTTTGAGCACCTCCAGCCATAAAAAAGTTGTTGCTCTCCAAATTACCCTGCGGACAGTTAATGAAGTCAAGACTTAAACTGTCCCTCAGCTCATGGCTGAATTAAATGGCCACAGCTGCATTTTATTATGCTTTATTTAAATGAGTCCATTATCAGTGATAAGCAGATGGGCTGTTGGTATCACAGTGGATGCAAGCTCCGGGTGCCACAACCTCCTTCCTATAGCACAGAGAGGCTTCAAAGCCTGGCTTCCGATCAAAATGTTCCTGATAAGCCTTTTGATTATGGCATGAATTCCAAACCCTTTAGAGGTGAAGATGCTGCAGATTAAAATGCAATTTACTGTGCTCTGCAAGGGTGTATGAGGTTATCAGGGTGTGTATCAACACTTCAACTTTTTTATGAGCAAAACTGAACGATGAACACATGAATTCTCTCCGTTTCTCAGGTCTTTATGATCAGAATATGGAGATTTAGGGACATTATCCTGTGAATAGTTTACTCAGTGAGTCTTGTGGATTAAAGTTTCATGCTTTTCTCCCCACACTAAAATAAAACTTGATATCTTGATATAAGCATGCAGCATCCATAGTGGTAGAAGAGCTGATAGGCATAATGAGATGTAAAACCCTTCCTCCTCCAGCTAGCAGACCAACTGTGATAACTACAGGCCTATACTGTCTCCTCAGCCTGGCATGCACAGATAGGGATATTACAACATTATGGTGATGCCATAGCAGGTAAAGGCATCCCCCTCAGAGTCAGAATGAAAGCTACAAGAAAATCTCACTGATGTTTGGTTTAGGCCGGTGATAGGGCAGGTGATGTTTGGCCAGGCATGGGGTTGCATTATTCTAGAGAGTGCACAAATGACCTTTGCTCTAAATCAAAGGCTCTATGTCTATTATGTGCATTACGACAACCGGCAAATTCCACCAGCCCTGGCAGGTCTGCCCAAAGTGCCAATGGTGGCCTCTCTCTGCTATAGATCACACTTTGTGTCAGCTGTTGGGATGACTCACTGTCAGCACGATGCATGCTCTCACCTATATAATCTTCATACTACTTTTTTGGTCCAAAGTGAACCAATCCAAATCGTGGCTCTGGTGAATTCCTACAGAATAAGATGACTCAGTGCCAGACGGCCCATCGAGGAGAAATGCACGCCTTGGATGCAACAAAGGAGGCATTTAACATTACCACTATGCAGAGTGCTGCCAAATAACACGGTCTGCGCTTAATTTCATATTAACTATGACTGTAATGCAGCTTCAAAAGTGACATTTGTAACGATGGGTGTAGTGTTGATAAGTGCCAGAATTTCATTCTCTTACTAACGTAAATCAATCCCACTAACAGGATTAGAGCGGGTAGGGTGTCGCGGATGCACAACACAATGGGATGGAAAGGATGCCCATCCTCAATATGGACAGCTTACCTTGGTAACCACGTTCTGCACAAGTCCTGTGTGCAGCTCGAATGTCCACTCACTGCACCTACACTGCATGCTGGTCGTGTCATTGTGGTTGCCGTAACTTCCATTGGCATAAATATAAGCTGGCCGCGCGCTGATGTTTTTTGGCCTGTCTAACAACGAGGAATGACTTATAGTCTGATTAGTCAGGTTTGCCAAAGGCTGGACACATGTGTTGTTCGGCTGGGCAAGGAGGAAATTATCAGAGAACTGGCTGAATCCAATAAATAGCGCCGGAATCCATGTCAGCACGATCAGCTGTTTCTGGTACTTCCCAAATCCCCCGAGAAACGGCAGAACAGCACCGTCGATGCGTGTCAGCAGCCCCGGCGACGTGGTTTCGGGGGACACGAAGCCGTTCTCCGGTTGATGGTCCTCCGTGTCGAGCTGCACCACGGCCATCGCGGTTTCGCCGATAGATGCCTCCGTTGTGTAGCGAAGCCGGGGTTGCAGTGCTACTACCCCCTGTCGACTCCACAATGCGTCAATGCCCCCAGCTCCGGCGGTGAAAGCCGTGCGCAGTCAATCACTGGAATGGAAATAAGACGCACCTCTTTATTATCAGGAAGCATTTGCCTCCGTCTGCCACCTAAACAAGTGCTGGACTGAGTGCGGACTCAAGCTCCTAAACAAAAGCGGGTTGTAGCTGAATTACACAATGACGAGGAAAAAAAAACTATTTCATGATCTATACCGTCGTCTGATTCATTGTGTCTGTGTCAGGAGGCAGCTGTGGCAGCAGAGCTCTAGGACGTGTAGGCTACTTCCTGAGGGAGCCACAGGTAACACACCTGCCCACAAAGGCTGTGTGCTGTTGACTCTTCCCAACATGGCACCTGTAACCATTGGTAACCAATTTGAAAGGAAAATGCTCATTCTCTTTGCAGTTCTAGACCAAGTCAGCTTCTGAAAAAAGAACGATATTATTGTTCCTTGTTATATATATGTTTTTATTTCAAATGAAAAGACACCAGTTCTTTTGTTTGTTTAGTTCGTGTAAGCACAGCGTTGAATCTGTTTTCTATATGTACTGGATATTTTTACAACCATGTTATGTGTATATTATTTAAAGGCAGAATAAAATCAAACCAAAACCATGGCAACCGTTGCTCCATAACATTTCGCTACAAAGTACCAATATAACAGTAAATTAGATTCTGGGCTTTCAGAAATTACAAGTGACATGTTAGGCCTACCTAGATGAAAGATAAATAAAGTATAGATGAATAAATATATATACATGAATATATACAAAGACTTTCAGATGCACAGTGCAGATGTCCTATCAGCGGGGGACAGGAGGAACTAACTCTGTCCCCGCCCACTTCTATGGCAAACAAAACCTGCACTTTCTACTGTAGAAGCCAGCAAATCGAATAGGCTATATAGCCTATATATAGGCCTACATATATTTAAAGAAAACACCTAAATAAATAGTATTTACTGTATATAACTTGTAATAACTTTTGAACATTTCAGGTGAGAGCAAACATATGATGACTTATGATTGCTGTTCAGGGACTATAGTGCATGGAAGGAGGGTTCAAATGGGGTATCAAAGTTATATTTTATGTGTTCTTTCATAGTTTGAGGATGAGTGACTGAGAGTGATCCAGAATTTGTCTTGCCATAGCATTTTTGGTGATTCACATAGTGCTTTTTTGTGGAGGACTCTTTAGGCTTACCAGTTTCTAACACACAAAGGGGTTGTAACTAAAGATATAACTAGCTTTATTCAAGGTGATGGGATCCTTTACTAATGCTTTTATAGGTCAATAAAAATATCTCTTAAGTGTCCTGGTGGTGATTAAATCCAGTTGATTTCTCTCTTTATAATAAGCCAACAGGTCTGCAATTAGAAATGTTAGTAAGTTATTAATAATGGATTTTTTTGTCAATGTGAATGAATGAATGTGAATGAGTAGTTACTAAATGAATTTTGTTGCAGATGGCCCTCAGTGTTTAGTTCAACACTCAGTGTTTAGTTCAACACTGAGGGTTAATGAGGTGGAGAACTAAAAAAGCAAGAGCAAGTTATGCTGGAGGAGGATAAACACCAGCCAACAGTTTTCTTTTTGTTTTTTTTGTTTATGTTTTTTGTTTTTTGTTTTTTGTTTTCCACAACCTGGCAACTCAAAACTTTTCATTTTATAGTGGCTTATTGCTGGTCTTTAAAGCTACAATGACTGATTTCTCCCCCATGAAAGCATTAGTTGCAACTTATAGATCTAAATCTTAATCAGTATCAGATAAGATTGTTAATTATCTTAATATCTTACATCTCCCCCCTCGTCTTACTGAAACTCCACAATCACTTGGCAAGACAATGTGTTATTGTGCATATACTAAAGACATATGGTCGTAATTATGTCTTGAATAATGAACACGTTTTTTTGTTTTGTGATACTCATTGTGAAGGAGTTACTGTAACCTCATGCAGACTGGATAAATTAAACAATATTTATGAGAAGACAGAGTTCAATATTGGTCAGATCTGATTTACACCCACTAGCTTGATAGCCTATATTTATCTGACCATGTGATATCAGGCTCTTGCTTCAGCTACAGCACTCATGTGTGCTTAGCAATGCTTCACCCTCCTGGCCATAATGTGCTAGTACACACAGGTTTGTTGACTCAGGAGGCTGAATCATGCATATTTAAGTACCATTAGTTTCTCAAAGATCAAGAGAAGACATTTAATCGTTTTTTCAATATTTTTCAATTTCTTTTTTTCTTTTTTTTAATGATTATTATGAAAGTAAAGCCTACAGTTATAATACACTACACTATAGCTGCCCTTGATATGACCTCACCTTGTATCACATTTTAATAAATATATATGTCAGGCATTATCGCAGAGTTCTCAGTTGTTACTGCATGCAAAACAAGTCTGACAGATCCTGAGCGCCCCCCAGAGACCGATGACTGAGGGCCCCTGAACAGCCTGCAGTGTCTTGTTGTGTTTTATTACAGGCTGATGACACCTGCAGGCAGACTGGAGCCACAGCACTGTTGTCTCCTCATTGCAGCATTTGCAGCATTTTTTCTTTCTTTTAATCTAGCAACAATCCTGCAATGTAAACAGCTTTGCATAGCTGTTTTTCTTTTGTTGTTTTTTTCAAATTCATTAAGTTGTTTTGTTTAAAGCTAACTAAAAGTGTTGGTGAGATATAAAGTCAACTTATTTTCTTTCACTGTTGCAAGCAGCTTTAAAATTGTCACAAAATAAATGTGTAAAATTAAGGTGACAGGTAACAAAAAAAAAAGACCAGACCAAAATTTTATCTACATCATCTCCAAATCTATCATCCAGACAATGGTTTTCGAAGTGTGTGCAGAATATATTGCATGGCTGCGTTCCAACAGAAACAAGTCGACCATTGTACTTTCACACTATCTCATAGTGCTATTTGTTATCATTCAAACTTGCTTGCTACCCTCCCTGGTAACTACTTCAGGTGTGTCCAGGATCCACCCCATACGATGCTGTGAGTCAGAGCAGGTGTGTGTGTGAATCTGTTGTTTTATCTGTCTGTCTCTGTGTCATAAACTGGCTGTTTACACATGATGTGTAAAACAGAAAAATACCCAGAGGTGTGTCTGAGCTTTCACTCTGGACTGACTAATTCAAAACTGTTGTACTGTGAAAAGATAAATAGCATTTCTACATGTTATCAATAGATGTAAACATTTAGATTGTAGCTAAGCATAAGGGCAACAATGCAGCCATATACTATATAGATATACTTTACCTATGAATTTAGTGCCCTTTAGTTTCAAAGTCCAAGAGATAGCTTAGCACAATGCTGTGTGATTTATCACTTTGAGGTTAAAGTCAAGTTAGACAGATAGGGAAAACAAAAATCATACAAAGACACACACTAATGAAGATACACTGTAAAAAGCCCTCAGTTAATCTTGTTGCAGATAAGCAAATATTATAGAAGGAATGGCGGTTGGCAAAAAAGGATTTTTAGCTCAATATAATTGCGGAACAGCCTTTGATGTAGAATTTCTTTAATCAAAGATTAGGACTAAGGCTTTATTATGTAATATTCTGGGGAATTTGTGAGGACTTAATGACAGTGAGTTCACATCCTAAAGTTACAAAGATATTCCATATGTTGTGCTTTTCAAGGCTGATTCTGATCTTTTGTATATGAAATTGTTTCACTATTTGTAGGGGGAATGGAAAACAATCCCACAATCAAAAAATTTACATTTAAAAAAATTTTGGAAACACTATCTAGACCATCTTGTATGGTCTAGTCAAGACCATACAAAATGGTCTAGTTCAAGTTTTTTTGTCGCTTGATCAAAATTTTTACTGACATTTCTGAATTCTTGATCTTAATATTTCCTATATCCTGGCTACCACCAATAGCTTTGTAAAGCAGCCCTGAAGAAATGTCTCTTTTTTTTATGAAGCATTGTAATGTCTGAGGAACCACCTGTATGTTACTGTGATAAGGGAAACTCAGATCAGGACATAGCATTAATAAGTGAGACTTTGTCAATTGTCTACACAAATTAATAAACCAGATGTCAGGCTTTTACTTCCCCGATTACTCAGTGAATGATGTCAGTGCGATTCTCTGGAAATGATATCATATGTGTGTCTGCAAGTGTCAGCAAGTCTCACAGTCACTGTGAATCACAAGACACAACATATGCCACAGCCTGTTTGTGAGAGTGAACTTGCTGCTGCCCATGCATTGTTTCTGATTAATCACATTTCATTCTCAGACATCTTGCTGTGAGTCCTTTGAAGGTTTAGTTTTACACTCCAGATGTGAGTTTGTTGTGTGTGACAAGTGTGAGCGACAAATTCACCTTTGCACCAAATCTCTATTACAACTGTGAAATGTCGCAGTGATCCACGCTGGATTTTAGTACAGAAAGCAAACATCAAGTTAAATATTTACTCCAAGCCAAGCTGGAGAGACTGTGAGCACACCTTTTACTTTCTCCTCATAATACCCCCTTTATACAACGCAGACAGGAAGTATAGACACACGACAGACACAAAGGATAAAGGCCAAAGGGCGGCTCCGGTTCATGATGACAGACAAGTATTTACCAAATCTGACAATATTAATTATCCCTGTCGTGTTTGCCATACCTCACCGCGAATGCCAAATTTCCAGCAAGATATTCAAATGCCAACAGACATTTGACATTTGCATATTGACAGTGAGGTTTTCATATAATAAGGCCGGAACCTTTCTGCACGAGAGAAGGGCCTGGTTCCAATTACTTAGTTCCTACTATCTCATTATACAGTACAGCAAGGTTCACTGTCCTGCTGTTCATCTCTTTTGTCAAGAGAGCTATCATTAGACTGAAGTTCGGAAAACTGTACTTGTTCGGTCTTGCAGAGCCTTTTTGTTTGGAGAATACACAAAAAGGCAAAGTAAACCCACCTGAGCCTATGGGGGGGGGGGAATGTAGGGTGTGTCTTGGTGTTCAGGGTGTGTATGGGTGTGTTTAGTGTTTGCGACTGGCCTTTCAAGAAATTGTCATTATTACAGTTGGGGCTGTCATGTTACAGCTGGAAGTGAAAATAATTAATGTATACTCACAAATATTGAGCACAGACAAGTCAGGCCAAGTTTGTTTAACACACGCACTGGAAAAAATTTGAATGTGTAGAAGAGAGGGATAGTAGTGCTTAGATAGTTTGAAAATTCCTGTTGAGGGCGTTGGTTTCTAAAAGTCACTGGTTCAGTTCTCACCCATGACCATGCCTCCCTCCCCTCACGTCTCTCCCTTCCTCTCTGTTCTCACACTTCCCTGTGATGCAGTGGAGTGGTTTGTGTCTGTAATGGCGGTAGCTTGGGGCTGAAACACCAGAGGGCACAATATGTCCGTCAGCAAAGTCAACCATTGTTTCCTCCTTCAGCCAAGAAAGATCATAAGACTTTATAATGAGCCTTGCATGGTTAATTTTGACTAGGCCTATATATATGATAACTTTTTCTCAACAGAGAAATGGAGTAAAGATTTTACCTAACCATTTTTTTTCAACCCTGCCTCATACTGACACAATGTATGACCCTCCCTACTCTCCTTGTCATTCTCCCTCCCTTTCACTTTTCAAAGCTGAGACACACCTATCTGTGATGTGTTTTATTTGCAGAGAGATAGTACAGCTGTAAAGACAGGGTGAGACATGTAAAAAACAACCAAACAAACAAAACAACTTTATACCAAAAAGCCAAAAAGAAGAATCTTTATTTTTACAAAAAAAAAAAAAAACTTGGTCACTTGGTTGTCAGCGTAAGCAACTCCACAGAACACTGACATCTCAGATGGACTCCTTTTGACCTCAAGAATGTTGAACCCTGGATGACAAATTCTTTGGGCAACCATTATCTTTACTCCCTGCACTGGGAATTTAATGTCTTGGCTACTGTATTCCTTAATTATTGTCAACTGGGTCTGACACTATCACTTGCCACGGTTTAAATGAGGGGGTGGAAAAGGAGAATGTAAATACCGCAGAAATTTACTGGGAACCAAGATCTAGAAAAACAGCACAACATGGATTAAGAATAATTATTCAGAGGGTTTTAAAGTAAGGTTTTGATTCTAACAGCATTCAGCATCCATGTTCTGCATGTAGAAACCTGGATAAGGTGTTTACATGCCACAGTCTCTGATATTAGTGCACATATAAACGCACTCATTGTTAACCCTGAGATCCATAAAAGGACAGGGAGTCTTCAGCAAAATTAAGAATGAGTTTAATTTATTTATTTATCTATTGCAGGGAAAATGCACAATGATTAATGTCACTGTAAATGTGCCAGTGTTTGTCAAAAGGTTCATTTTCAGCTGCCGTCCTTTGGCTGGTTGATAAACTGTGAAGAATAAGTCATTTTTTGGAGTCAACTTGAGTAGATGTTCCAGACACTGAATGTATAAATCAATTTATTCTAACTGTGGATTTCACATGGTATGAGGCATTATATATTACATTATAACCCATACAGAATATTTACCACAGAGATGAAAAACCATCTTTGACGTTATAAACTGTATTTTTGTTTTGAAGATGACACACTAAGCTTTATTTGTAACAAGATAGGCAACTGCCAAGATAATGGCTAAATTGTCCCCTCCCCTATGTCTGTCACAACAATTTAAAGTGTAATTCGTTATAACTCTACTTAGCAACCAAAGTTGTGATTGCGACATAAATGGATTTTGCTAAATGACATGACAGCCCCAGCACTACACTTCCCACACAGGCTAGTGGTTGCAGGGGTGTTTCGTAAACACAGCAAGGTGTGGTTTCTATCCTATCCAAAAGCGACCAGCTTCCGTCTATTCACAGCAGACTATTATCTGCGCAACAGGAGACTGGGCGGGGAGAGGCGCAAGGTCTGTCCGCTGTCTGGACAGCAGAGCAAAAAAACTTTTCCAACACATAAAACAACTTAGCAAAAATGAGTATGTACGGCTCTACTTCTAAACTGGCCACACTGGGCCAGAGAAGTATGTCTAATTCGCGACCGGATTTGGTTGGTACAGGTTATCGAAACGACGTGTTCGCCAGTGGAAACGACTTCCAGGCGGATTTCCAACAAGCACCAGGCGGCGGGTATGCCTACACCTCCAGCGTCTCCAAGACCTGGCACAGCGGGGGGGCCGGAGGACAGAAGGGGCACATCAGCATGGGTGGGAGCGGAGGTGGTGGATATAGGTAAGAGCTTTGAAATCACCTGTTGCTTTTGATTAAATATTACAGCATGAAAATGTGCATCAATTAGCCATTACATGTAAATATGTACAAATGTGACGTAGTAAAAAAAAAAGAAGGTTGCTCTGTTTTAGAAATAGCGTCATACCATCGGCTACACCATACAATACTAAATCGGGAAATATTTTAGGAATATTATATCAGCTCTGTCAAAGCAATACGACTAATTTGGGAATGTTTTGTGCGATTAAATTGTTTTTATTTCACATTAAACGACAAAAATGTCATCAAGCAGGTTCCAGTAAAGTGTGTTTGTGTAGAGGGTCATGACCTCTTTGCTAAAAGCGTAATTTTCGTAAGATATGTACAGTAAGTGATTGTATCTTTCCTCATATATTGCCCAATAGTCTGAATCCCAATAGAGAATAAGTACGTGCACACACCCCTTGAATGTCCTCCCACTAACATCATTCATTATGATGTTAGTGTCTAATGTCGTAACAGTCATGTTTGTGTCAAAGCTTTTAAGACTATTTACTTTTTAAGTTTCTCTCTTAATGCTTAACTCATGGTGAACAAAGGTTAAAGTAAAATACAGGATGTGGGGGAGTTGCAAGGTCTTTAAAAAGAGAAAGACAAGGAATGTCTATCTGAATGTTTTGTATTGGTGACTGTTCAGTGACACATTTCCACTTCCCACACAACATAGCCAGACTTTTAAATGAGTGTGTGTTGGATTAAAACAAAAGCTTATCTTTTTTTAAATTACTGAAACTACTTTGTTCTTTATTTGATTTTCGCACATTGTTGTTGTGTTATGCTCATTTAGAAACTTTGGTCTATCATGTTTTCATTTTGGTTTCCATGCAATCCAATGATCATAACATGCATATATAACATTTGAATAACCTGCTAACTATATTAACAGCATCTGTCTTTGAAATGTTGCTTATTTAAAGCTTGAGAAATCATCTCACTGCTTTTTTCAATGTTTACATATTCTATTGATGACCTTACTGAAAAACAATATAGAATGAAAAAAAAAATGTCTTTATGTTTTCTTTTCAGTGCGCAGGCTATTCAGGAAAGATCTTTATTCCTGACAGGCCAGTGTCACGATTACCTGCAGAGAGCGAAGATGATTCTCAATGGTGTAAGTCTAGCACACAGATTACACTGAACATAATTGTGAAGTGAGATCACAAATATAAATTCAGATAAGGTTGGCATTTTGTTGACTGTACAACAGACTACACTGTTGGATGCATTTCCGGTTACATATCAGTATGATTAAGCTGTATCAGCTAGGGTAAAAAAAAAAAAAAACTGACATGGAAAGGCAGGATGTGACTTGAAAAGCAGATAATCTCATCAGCCACAGTTAAAGTGGAGTATGATTCAGCAGGAGGCAAGAGTTCAGTGTATTTTCTGTGTGATTTTATAGGGGGGTCCTGCTGGGGAGGTGGAGAAGTCATTGATGATGGCTGCAGAATTCATTGAGCAGCTGAAGGTCTGTGGCAGAGATCTGCAGCATATGCGTGTATCCAACGATGTCTACAGAAGGTAAGACAAGATGCAGTGTGTGTTTGTGTGTTGGCTTTGCATGTTTGCATTTGCACGTGTTCACTGATAAGTATGTATACACTTTTCTAGTAATTCTGCCTGCAGCTTACCATAGGTGGGTGGTGCTAAACAGGAATAAGGTTGTAGAGTGATTCATTTTTATACTTGAAGCAAGCCTTATACAGAGAAAGCGATACTTGGCAAGCGCTTCTCATTCATCTGTATTTGCCAACCTGACCTCTTCAAAGTCATGAGATCAGGTTGCCCTTGAAAGATTCACAAAGCATTTCCTTTTTTGTACAACTCTACAGTGTAGAACAGTTCCAGAGCTTGCATGCTGCTATCCATCAGCAACTTATGGGTGGTAGACGAACCAAGGGCAGTGTGGGCTCTGCTGACGGGGGCAGGGCCTTCAACGATGCAATGGGCTGGATTACCCAACAGAAGGTAAGCTCTTCGTTCCTAAGAGAAATTTAAGAACATGGGTTGATATAATTGAAATCAACATAACAATAAGAATAGTTTCTCCATAATCAACACACATGACAATAAATGTGCAAAATCACTCCTGAAACAAAATGTTCCACTGTCATCAAGTACAGTACATCAGACAAAACATGTAAAACAAAAATGTCAGTAATTCATTTTTTAATTTTGTTAAATGATAATATTGAATTGTTACCAGCATCAGTATGCTCGTCTCATGCATTCAATGACAACATCACCCACATGTTTTGGTAAAACTTGGGCTTGGCAGTTTTTTTACCTGTTGGAGCAGTATGAAAATAATTGCACCTGCATGTGTATGCATGCCTGCGTGGGTGCATTCGTGAGCGCAGTTTTTTATGTGAAGGGAGGAGGAGTGTGTATATTTGGTGGTGGTGGGGGGTTGACACTTACCCTATCACTTATACTGACCTCCTGTAACTGAAACCATCTGGTCACGCTGCCAAAACCCGATCCGTGAGTGAAAGAGGCCAAGAGAGGTGCAGGAGGATTGAAACAAAGGCGATGGAAGAGCTCTGCCATTTCAGGAAGAGAGAGAGAGAGAGAGAGAGAGAGAGAGAGAGAGGAAGGCAGAATTTGATAGAACGATGATAGAAGGAGCTAAAGAAGCCGTGGAAGCAGAAAAATAAAAGTAGAAGTAAAGGAGTGTGAAATCTGACACTCTCCACAGAGTCAGTTTTTACAGGACAGGGCAGGTCAGTCGATCTCAACACGGTTATGGGAAAACGCCCTTCTACACTCTACCTCCCCAACCCTCCCACCCAACCAAAAAACACACCCTGTCACTCTGTCACCACTTCCAGCCTCACGTATCTATATTTCGTCATTCATTTTCCCTAAGTCTGCAGATATAGAAACATTTCTTTACATATTTTTGTCTCAGCCTTTGTACTTAAGTTATTGCCTTTTATTAAGCTCTAACTGAAAACGTATCACCTGATGATCCACTGCTGCCATTTTTTTTATCTTTGTTGACCTTTCCCCGTGAGACATTCATTAGTTGCACCGCTCTCAGTCAGGCTCTCGTAATAGACGTGTTGCGTATAGTGTCAGCCAAGTAATCATGTAGGAAAAGGGAGTGGTGAGAGAACAAAGGCCTTGAGAGAGAAGAGAGAGAGAGAGAAAAAAATGCGAGTAAAGAGCAGGGACTGGTTGAGGTTGGTTTGCTGGGAGGGCTCTTATCAAAGCTGAGGGCTGCAAACAGGAGGGGGGGGAATAGTTGGAATAGTTTCCTGCTCAACAACAGACTTTATGATCATATGCTGACACCTGGAGGAGAAAAGTGGAAAAGACAGATTGATGAAATATTTTTCACTGGAGCTGGTGATATTCTGTTTTTTTAATTGTTAACCAATCTCATTAATAGACTAAACAATGGCCTGATGTAGCTTATTTCTCTTTACCATAGAGCTCCATTATTGTCCAAACAAAATAGTAGTAAAGAGATCAATGAGCCACAACATTGCACCGTGTGACATGTTCCTTCATTACAATGAATAGGGCAGCTGTTTTAGGAAATTACAGGTATTTTTCAACTAATGAAACAATATATTTCTGATCTGTTTTTAAAAATGTGCGTTTCAAGTGGGAGCAAGTGGGCTAAGACAGACAGGGTAGGGTGGTTGGAAAACATTGTGAGATGAACAATGATGAACAAAGATGAACAAACACAACGTTGGTTTTGGTCTTTTCATGGTTTGTTGATAATAAAAAATTAAGGAATACCATTATTCTATTAAGTATTATGTACAATTATGTAGTATATTTTACTTTATAAACCTTTAATGTTCCATGAAATATGTTATTTCCCTTCATGCGAAGTTGATTTTGACATTGTAATTGTGTGTAGCAGTTATTGTATTTCTAAAGGTAACAAACTGTGATTCTGCATCTTGTAGCGTATGATTGAGACAGCGCCATGGGGGGACGACTCTGCCACCATAGAAAACCAAATCCTAAGCCACAACAAAACCCACAGCTCTATCCAAAGGAGTCAGGAAGTAGAGCGTGCTAGAGATGAACTGGTAAGTGGTCTTTCTCCGCTATGTTTTTAAGCTCTTTTCAGCTGCTCTTTTATTTTGGATTGTTTTAGCCCAATGTTTATTCTTCAGATATAAGGCAAATGGTTGTCTATGCGTCATGTGTAAAAATATTTTGTAATCTTATTTAAAACTGTGCAAAAAAAAACGAAATCTCTTTTTTCTTTTTTTTTTTAGAGGGGCGACAAGTACAACCTTTCCATCCTGGAACAAGAATGGGACAGCTTGCAGGTAGAGGCAAAGCTCTGTGGTTTATAAGTTCAGTTCAAATCAGCAGCATCAGCATGATCACCATTGTTACTTTTCTCTTTTTTTTAACCATGTCTTGTGTCTGTGTCAGAAAATGTCCCACAACCGTATTATTCAGCTGCGTGAGCTCCAGAACATCATCGAGGAGATCTCCCGAGCCATCATGTGGGTGAATGAGAGAGAGGAGGAGGAGCTTGTTTTTGACTGGGGAGACAAGAACATCGACCAGTACATCCCCAGGAAGCAAGAGAGCTACTCAGTAAGGATCTCTGGCTGAATTCTACTTTAACCCTGGTTGGGTGTTTCTTTCTTAGTTTAAGGGTCTGATTACATGTTCACATTTGATGTGTTTTATTTCCTTTATTATTAAAATCTTAATTACATATATTGTTCCACATTGTGAATGTTTGGGGTCCTTACTTTCTGTTTTTCTGACAGAGGATGATGAGTGACCTGGAATTGAAAGAGAAAGAGCTTAACAAGCTGAAGGTGAAAGCTGATGGACTCGTGAACAACAACCATCCTGCCGCTGATAAGATTGAGGTATGTACTTTTGTTCTCCTATCTCAAACAGCAAATTATCCAGTGGTTTTGTACTGATGACTATGTGCGCCCACAGGCCTACATGGATACCTTGCAGACCCAGTGGAGCTGGCTTCTTCAGATCACAAAGTGTATCCATGTTCATTTGAAGGAGAATGCTGCCTACAGCCAAGTAAGCGCTCAGTCCTGCTCTTGCTCTAAAGCTCTGTGTGTTTTCATATGAGCACTGATCAAAAGTGTGTTGCTGCCATCTTCAGTTTTTCAAGGAGGCCAATGAGACCTATTTGAAGCTGCAGAAGCAGGATGGGGCTATCCGAAGCAAGTTTGCCTGCGACAAGAACACCCCACTGGATAACCTTTCTGAACTCCTGAAAAACCTGGAGGTAGGATTTTTTTTCTATTAAGTCCAGGAAACACATACTTCCCTGCAGGTGTGAAGCACAAAACATTCTATGAAAATTTGTTTTGTCCAGTGACCTTAATTTGCATGTCTGTCATCTGGTTAGGCGAGTTTCTTGACAGAACAAATGGAAAGTGTCTGAATTTATCTTGGACTTTAAATGACAAAATGTGAAAGCTACTAGTTGCAATTTACAGTGACCCTGTTAAGAACACATGTCTTATTTTTGCACGTCCACAGAAAGAGAGGGAGCGAATTATGGAAAATAAGAGGCAGGTCCAAAGTCTGGTCAACAAGTCTAAAAGCATTGTCAGGCTGAAACCTCGCAACCCTGAGGAGAAGAGCAGCAGCCCCGTCATAGTCCAGGCCTTATGTGACTTTAAACAAGACCAGGTGGGATACATGCTCTCCCTCTCTCTCTCTCTCTCTCTCTCTCTCTCTCTCTCTCACACACACACACACACACGCACACACATGGACACAGAGAATGACGTGAAATGCTAAGTATAACTTAGTGTTTCCTCCGTCTGTATGTCTGTTTTATGCTACAGAAAGGGATTCTGAAAGGGAATGAGGGCATCCTCAAGGACAACTCACAGCGCAGCAAGTGGCTTGTGACAGGACCTGGAGGTCTGGACATGTTGATTCCCTCTGTGTGTCTGCTCATCCCCCCACCAAACCCGCTCAGCATTGGCCTCGCCAACAAGTAAGAATGTGAATGAGAATGTAGTTCAAACATAGTCTGAGAAAATACTCTTGGTATTTCAAATCCTGTCAGCTGTAGTAGATGTACTTTAACTTCATAATGTAATGTTGAAGCTCCTATACTGTATAGCTTGTGGAGCTACACATTTCCAGGAACTAGAAAAACAGCTGTGATTTTGGCACTGTGATGTATATGTTGTTGACATTGTCCAATAGATTCTTTAAGGTTTTTAAAGACTATGGAATAAGAAAATATTCTCAACTTACAGTGAAGCAAGTAATCATTTAGATCAAATGAAAATGTGAAAAATCTAATTTTTTGCATCTGATAAATATTACTATAGGAGTGATTGATAGCTTATTCTGTTCCCTAGGAATGAGCAGTATTATGAAGCCATCATGGCCATCTGGAATCAGCTCTTCATCAACATCAAGAGTCTCATCTCATGGCAGTACTGCCTCAAAGACATCAGTTACATCAACTCTCTCACTGTCAGCATGGTAAGATTTCACAAAGAATGCAGATAACTTCTTAGTTTTATTTCAAAAATGACTTATTACTTACATACTCTCCATTGTCTATGACAGCTGGCCAACATGCGCCCGGAGGAGTACCGCAGCATCATCAAAAGACTGGAGACTCACTACCAAGAGTTCCTGCGTACCAGCCAAAATTCAGAGATGTTTGGGGAGGAGGACAAGAAAACCATCCAGGGCCACTTCGATAAAGCCCAGGACTACTATGACACACTGATTATCCAGCTGCCTGCTTACGGTGAGTGCAAAATGTCCTTATTCCTAATTGATCAGTCCTGTAAATTTACAAAAGTACTGTTATTTTTTGCCACTGTAAATTGATAATCTTCAAACTTTTCAACAATACAGGGGAAGGAGGGGTACATCCTGGATGCATAAAACCCTCTCCAACAACCAAGACCCCCGAGCCCAAGGGAAACAGTCAGTCTACCCTCAGCATTAGCCTGCTCAGTAGTCTGCAAGAACTAAGACGCAGGCTGGAGCAGGCTGAGTCCGGTCTCACCAGTCATCTCCACGTTTCCCTTGGGGACAACAGTGCGCACGAGTGCACGGTGCACATCCAGAAGCTGGAGGTATGTAGCCATTCATCTGTTCTTCATTTTCATCTTTGCTCGAAACTCCATTTCAAAATTTGCAAAATGTATGTTAAGTACGACTGTAAATATACAAAAAGCCTCCTGCACAGTTGTGCACATTAATTTCATAAAGTGTTCATTGTCTAAAAAATAGGTTGAATTTAACTCAATAAAACATATTGATTTCCAGACTGTGCACCAAGATTTGGACTCTATTTATGATGATTACCTGCGCTTAAGAGAAAAGATTATAAAGCAGCTGGAAGGGATACCTGCGGACTCCGAGCAAGCCAAATTCCTCCGCTCTGAACTAGAAATCATCAACATGAAATTGGGAAGCCTGCGGGGTCTCAACTCAGCCTACCTTCAAAGGTGCATCATTTTACTCTAATTACACCACCTTTTTTATTTATTTCACAATGTTTGAGTAAATACTGCACAAAACAAGGTAAGTACTGGGACCAGAATGTGAGGCATTGTACAACTGTACTGGTTACAGAGTCAAATCACTTTTCATCTCATTAATCGTTGCACATAGTCTAATGATCATGTGTCTTCGACAGACTGTCGGCTCTTAAGGCCTTGCTCCAGAGCTTTCTCCAAGTCGAGGATATCATTAAGGTTTATGAGGCCCGCCTCACAGAGAAGGAGACTTCCTCACTGGACCTTCGGGAAGTGGAAAACTATCGGAGCACACTGAAGGTTTGACACACGTTCCATATTTAATTTAGACTGACATCTTTAGCTTTATAGTTTGAAGATTTGTAAAAAATGTCAAACAACGTAGAACAGTAACACAGTAATTAAGTAGTAGTACCTATTCACTTAATTCACCTGTAATGTATCTTTTAAAAAATATGTAAGATCTTTGTGTGATTCTGTATTAAAGCAAATGAAGAGTGATCTGGACCAAAAAAGAGACCTGCTGACAGCCATGGCGTCTGACCTGGATAAAGCAAAGCACTGGAATGATCAAATCTCTGAGCCCTTCCACAAGTGTGACGTAGACTTGTCCAAATATTCAGACCTTGTGAGTCAGATGTCTGACCGCTGGCGTCGGATCCAATCCCAGATTGATAACAGGTATATCAGGATAGTCTGTACATGCACACATTTCTTCAACATCTCTGAAAATCTTTCCATGTCCTCTGTTTGTCACTGCTGGCAACAACATTAAAAATATCCTCTCATCCCTTCCTCTTCCTCCCACTCTTTCCTCCTCAGAGTGTGGGACTTGGAGAAGCAGGAGACACAGCTGAAATATTACCAGCAGAGCAGTACTTCCCTGGAACAGTGGTTGGACAATGCCAGGAAGCGCCAGGATACCCTTCAGATGGTTAAGCTCAATGACATCCAGACCCTAATTAACCACCTCAACCAACAGAAGGCACGTCTGTCCTTGTTTATATCAACAAATTGGAATCAATAATAATACTTGAACTGAACTTATTTGTTTTTGAATTGGAAATATCCACCATTTACACTCCATTTTAATTGAGATGCTGACAGCCATTACCATTGGTGTAGGTGTGTGGATTTTATACATTATACAGCAGCATATGTGGAATGTGTTTCAAAAATGTCAGTCCTATCCCAGATGATTTATGAGACTTGACTTACTAGCTCTTGAAATCAAGAAAATTAAAAAATGTCTTTTGTTGAGCACTCAACAATTTAATTGGAATTCTTGTCTAATTAAGTACTGAACGTCTTAGAAGAAAAGAATTGAATTACCCTTTTCTTACTGCACAGGCACTTCACACTGAAATTAAAGGAAAGAAGGAGAAAGTAGAGGATGTTCAGAAAAATGCAGACACCTGTGCAGCATCCATAAAGGTTTGTAGTCAGTTTATGTGCACTTGCGTTTTCTTTCAATATTTTCATATATACTGCCAAGCTAGCATGCAAGCAACTGTGGTAGAGACTAGTGAAATCTATATTGTGTTGTGTGTTTTCAGGACTATGAGTTACAGCTGGCTTCCTACAGTTCAGGCCTGGAAACTCACACTAATATTCCTATCAAGAGAACAATGCTGCAGTCCCCTGCCTCTGTGGTCAGACAAGAGGTATGAATCAAATTTTTAGTTACGTATTATTAACACACACCCAAATGAAAATGATAAAAGTTATTACATATTTAAGTGATTATTATGTCTATCATCTCTTTGTTAAATATCAATTAAACAATTATTATTTCCTCTGTATTATAAGATCATGTAATACTGCTAATTTAAAGGCTAATCCCTTTATTACACATGTCATTGAATTATATGACTAGATTGTTATTAACAACTCAACATTTTGCATCACTATTCATCTACTAATTCTCATTCCATCAGGCGGCTGACCTCCAGTCCCGCTACATAGAACTTCTTACCCGCTCCACTGACTACTGCAAGTTCCTAGGGGAGCTAATGAAGAACATGGAAGAGCTGAAGGTAAGTAATGGATTTGTATGATTCCATTTATCATTCATTGAGCATTGTTACGCTAACAAAGAGTATGATGAACACAAGATGAAAATTAAGTTTATTTAACAACATGGAAGTAGGTGACTGAGGCTTTTTCTGTTGCTCTCCTCAGATGAGGAACACCAAAATTGAGGTGCTGGAGGAGGATCTGAGGCGTCTGAGGGAGGACATCGAGGATACTAATCGGAAAAACAAGTCTCTGGAGGATGAGTTGAACCGCTGCAACGGGGACCTCTCTCAAGCTAAAAAACACATCATTTCTATTGAGGAAATAAAGGCGACCACAGCAATAAAAGTCGATGCTGCCAAGGACAGCCTGGACAGCACACGCAAGCAGCTTCAAGATCTTAATGACCAGCTGACCACCATTAAATACCAGCTGGATGAGGAAAAGAGGAAAAGAAGGCTGGCAGAGGAGCGCTACACCAGCCAGCAAGAAGAGTATGAGGCGGCTGTTCGCCGAAGACAGAAAGAACTGGAAGAGCTCAACTGGACCAAGATTGACTTAGAGAAGAATGTGAAGGACAAGGAACGTGAACTGGAGAGGATGAAGATACTGCTAGAGGATGAGGAGACACGTCGACGAAGTGCTGAAACAGATATCTCAAAGGTAAGAACACAGTGCACCCAAGAGATTAATCAACTAAAGCAGAAATATGAGACACAGATCCACGTCACCAAGACCACAATCCTGAAAGCCTCGCAACAGAAAGAAGAAGATGCTGCAGAGCTGAGACTGCAAGTTGACAGACTCGCTGCCGAGAAGAGAGATCTAGAGGAGGAGCTGAGGAGACTGAGACAGTCCATTGCTCACACAGATGAGCAGAAAAGCAGAGCAGAGCAGGAAGCCAGCCAGCAGAGGGCCTCAGTGGCACAAGAGACAAGGATGCGCAGTGAGCTGGAGGTGCAGCTGAGAACCCTCAGGCAACAGAGAGGAGAGGATGATGTCAAATTAAAGGAAGCCACCAAAAACAATCAGGAAAAGTCCAGGCAGATCAGCATGCTAACATTTAACCTGGATGAGGAGGGAAAGAAGAGGAGAGCTCTGGAATTGGAAATCAATCACCTGAAAAAGGCTGAGGCAGAGCTGAAGGCAAAGAACACCTCTTATCTGGAGGCAATTAACAAGCTTAAAGTGTCTGAGCAGGAGATACGCATCACCCGAGTGGAGCTGGAGAAGCAAACCAGTGAGAAAACCAAAGCTGAGCAGAGTTATGCCAGGCTGCAGAGCCGTATCCGGGAACTTCAGTGCTCTCTGGATGGAATGGAGGCTGATTTAGAGAAGCAAAAGAAGGCAACACAAGAAGAGTTCACACGTAGAAAGAGAATGGAGGCTGAGCTGGAGAGGGTGACAATTACCTGCAGAGAGCACACCACCACAATTAACACACTGAAATCTGTTCAGCTAGAGGCTTCCAACACTGGAAGGAAGTATGAGCAGGACCTGAGGGCCCTCCAGGAGGCTCTGGACAAGAGCCTGAGGGAGCATAAAATCACAAAGGAGGAACTGGCAAATGTAACAGCTGAGCTGAAGGCACTGAAACAAAAGGTCACACAGGAGCAGGCCCGAGTTCATGAGCTCAACCTACGTAATGAGAACCTGTATAAGACCATTGAAGAGAAGAGCCGCCTGCTTAACGAATACACTACAGAGATTGAAAAGCTGAAGACTCTGACACAGAACCTGACAAAGGAGAGACTGAGGTTGGAGGAGGAGCTGAGGGCAGTTAGACAGGAGAGAGATGAGCTGAAGCTTCGCAAAGACACTACTGATGGAGAAAGTGCTTCTCAGATCTCAGCCTTGCATGTCCAACTTCAGAGTAGCACCAAGAAGACAGCGGAATTCCAGGCTCTCATCAATGACCTGACCAGGGAGAGAGAAAAGCTTAAATTGGAAATAGACAAATTCCAAAAGCAATCGATTGAGGTATTTTTGATTGCACTGAAGGATCATCTCCACATAATTCAACTAATTTTTTTCTACTTTTGCATGAATGATTATAGGTGCATTAAGACTGAACCTGATTTCAAAGTAGTCCTGCTATATATTTGTGACAATACTGAAGATGACTTATATTAGGAGTTTTGCATGAAATTCACCTAATTGCAAATGCCTTTGCTTAGTTGTGCATGATGTTCACTTTTACTTTGCATATGTCACTGAACTCTACTCATATACTAATAACAATCACTTTATGAAACACTATGTATACTCTCAGATGTTAAAACATGTATGCACACATCTCTGTGCATATGTACAGAAGCAATTAGTTCCAACAGTATTGACAGCTGAAGAGTTGTGGCTTTTTGCATGTTAAAATAACATTTTGGCATTTTTGCCCAGACATAACAATGTGTTCTCTTGTCTCTCCATAGACGTCCATCATGGTGCAGAGTTCCCAGAGCCAGTACAGTGAGCTGCTGCTGGAGAAGGACAGTTTGCTGTCAAAGCTTAAACTGCTGGAACAGGACAAGAATCGTCATCAGCGCATAGAGGAGGAACTCACCCGCATCAAGCTCACACTAGAGACTGAGCTCCGCAGCAAACAGCGGCTGCAGGATGAAAAGAATTCCATCCTCAAGGATTTCAACCATATGAAGAGCCAGTATGAGCTGAGAGACAGCCAGATCAGGCAGTGCGAATCAGACAGAGACAAGGCTGATCGCGAGAGGCTCTCCCTGAAGAATGAGATCGAAAGGCTGATGCGGGAGCTGAAGAGTGTTGAGGAGAGGTACAAGAGTCGGCTACTGAGCTCTGAAAAGGAGGTGTCAGACCTGGCTGTCAAGAGAGATGCCCTGGAGAGAGAGATACAGAGGCTGCAGCAGGGACCCTGTACTCTGAACAAGCAGACACAGACAGATGAGAGGGTCCCAAACATTGATCCGTCCAAGCTGATATTTGATGGGGTGCGCCGCAAAGTCACAGCCCACCAGCTTTGCGACTGTGGTATAATCAGTAAAGCCACTCTCGACCAGCTTCTAAAGGGACAAAAGACAGTGGATGAGGTAGCTGTGGATATCCAGCTTAGTCTAAAGGGTACTGGGGTTATTGCTGGCATGACAACAGGTTCTCATGGGAAAATGCCATTCACTAAAGCCAAAAACAAGAACTTCCTCAGCCCAGAGAGCACACTCATGCTTCTGGAAGCTCAAGCAGCAACAGGTTACATAGTGGACCCTGAATTTAATGAAAAGATGCCCGTTGATACTGCCTGCTCCAGAGGGATTGTAGACACAGAAGACAGAGACGTCTTGGTGACAGCTGAAGCAGCTAGCACAGGCTTCAAAGATCCATTCACTGGCAAAGTGTTATCTGTGGGTCAGGCTTGCAAACAGGGCCGCATTGACAAAAACACAGCCATCCGCTTGCTACAGGCTCAGGAGTCTGTGGGAGGCATACTGGATCCTGTTCTGAGTGTGTTCCTTCCAAAGGATCTGGCCTTGGATCGCAATCTTATTGATGAAGAGCTCTACAGGGCTTTGAACAAGAAACCCACCTGCTACCTGGATCCTGCAACAGAAGAGAAGATCAGCTATAATGACCTGAGGAAGAAATGTACAGTGGAACCTGTTTCTGGCTTGCTTCTGCTCCGTGGCCCAGAAAAACCCCTGGAAATACCTTGTATCCGTGGTACGGTCCCTATCAAGAACCTCGTCGATAGTGGACTTCTGGATGAAACTGACTTGAATAAACTCAACCAAGGCAAGCTCAATTTAAAAGACATTGAAGAAAGGTTGAAGTCCTATCTCCATGGCTCCACCTGTATTGCGGGTATCTATGATGAGGCCAATGACCGAATCCTACCTTTATATCAAGCAATGAAGGAAGGTCTTCTCATGAGAGGAACCACCCTGGAGCTTCTTGAGGCCCAAGCTGCTTCTGGCTTCATTGTCGATCCCGTCAACAATGTCTTCTTGACAGTGGAGGAAGCCACAAAGAGATGCCTGATAGGGAAAGAGTTTAAGAATAAGCTGTTGTCTGCAGAGAAGGCTGTAACTGGATACACAGACCCAGCCACAGGAAAGACAATCTCCCTCTTCCAGGCTATTGAGAAAGATCTTATTGAGAGAGGTCATGGAATCCGTCTGCTTGAGGCCCAAATTGCCAGTGGTGGGATTATTGACCCCAAACAGGGCCACCGTATTGATGTTGATATTGCCTATAAAAAGGGGTATTTTGATGAAGAGATGAATGAGATCCTAACTTATGAAGGGGATGACACAAAAGGGTTCTTTGACCCTAATACCAGGGAAAACCTGACATATCTTCAGCTGAAGGACAGGTGTATCACAGATGCGAAAACAGGCCTAATACTCCTGCCGCTCAAAGACAAGAAGAAGCCCCAGAAGACGCAGGAAAGCCGTACCAATGTCCTCCGCAAGAGGCGGGTTGTGATCGTTGACCCAGACACCGGGCTGGAGATGTCAGTCAGGGAGGCCTATCATCGGGAGCTGATTGACTACGACACCTTCCTGGACCTGTCAGAGCAAGAATGTGAGTGGGAGGAAATAACTATCAAGGGGTCAGATGGTTCTTCACGTTTGGTGATAGTGGATAGGAAAACAGGAACCCAGTATGACATCCAGGACTGTCTGGAGCGTGGTATCATTGAAAAGAAGTCTTTGGATCAGTATCGTGCTGGAACGCTAACCCTGACTCAGTTTGCTGACCAAATTACCAGCAGAGCTTGGAGCACTGACATGACCATTACAGCTAGCAATGTTGATGACATGGTCACCTGCAGCAGCCCCACCCAGGCCTCACCGTCCTCTCCTACCGTCCGTAAACGCTTTAGCAGTATTTCTATTACTGTCTCCCCCCCTGAGATGTTTGATGATCAGAGCCCTGTGGCAGCCATATTTGACACAGAGACCTTGGAGAAGATAACTATTTCCGAAGGGCTCCGAAGAGGCATAGTTGACACTATTACAGCACAGAGGTTGCTTGAGGCCCAGGCATGCACAGGTGGTATTATCAACCCTGCCACTGGCGAGAGACTATCGCTGCAGGATGCGGTCCATCAGTCCATCATTGATGAAAGCATGGCTATGAAGCTGAAACCTGCACAGAAAGCCTATGTTGGTTTCGAGGATGTGAAGACTAAAAGAAAGATGTCTGCAGCAGAAGCAGTCAAGGAGACATGGCTACCTTATGAGGCAGGTCAGAGATTTTTGGAGTTTCAGTACCTGACAGGAGGCCTGATTGAGCCCGGCACTGGACGTCGCATTACCATTGAAGAGGCTATCCGCAAGGGGTGGCTTGATGGTCAAGGTGCCCAGAAGCTTCAGGATTCACGGAATCACCAGAAGAACCTGACCTGCCCCAAGACAAAACTGAAGATCTCCTACAAGCAAGCCATGGACAGCTGCATGGTAGAGGAAAGCAATGGTATGAAGATGCTGCAGGCTTCCTCTGTGTCCACTAAGGGAATCAGCAGCCCTTACAATGTCTCCAACCCAGGATCTCGTTCTGGGTCCAGGGCTGGTTCCCGTACTGGCTCCAGGAGTGGATCTCGCAGAGGCAGTGTGGATTACTCCTCCAGTTACACCTACAGCTTTTCTTCCAGCAGTACCACCTACAACTCTTCCTCTTAATGCATTGCAGAGCAAAGGAATAAAATTAGGCAAGGCTTATTACTAGCGCTATGCAATTTGAGTACCTTTTTAACTGTTTGCTTTTCTAAACATTTTTTTTTCGGCTACTTAATAGATTTTGGGAGATCTGTTTAAATACTGAATCTTATTAGTTGAAATGTTTTGATTGTTTGCAGTTTTTGGTGATTTGGTTTTTGAATATTAAGTATAATGCTCAGTGTAATTCATGTTCTTGTTCTAATGCATACATTTTGAATGAATATATTTGTCATTGCTCATTTTAACATATAGAATGTAACATTGTGTTATTGCTGCGCATGCGCTCAGAATTGATTTAGCTATTTTTTATTCTAATGCAGCTTGATTCATGTAACCCATGTTTCCTTCTGTTTTTTAGAAAAAAACGTTTTTTGTTGCAAATGCTAAGGGTTTGGCTTAAAATACTGACTTGCCATAGTATTGATTATAACTATACTATATATATTCTTTGCCACTAAAATGTTATTCAAGCGATTAAAAAATAAAAATGTCATAACAATTACCACTCATACATTTATTCATTCATTCATTCATTCACTAGCTGGATATCTGCATTGTGCAGTAAAAGCTGAAAAGGTTCACTGTTTATCCTTGTATCAAAAGCAGTATCCATTGTTACCTATGGATGGCGCTAGTAGTCATGCTAAAACTGTTTAATTGCAAGCTTGTGATCCCACCACAACTCCCAACTTGACATTTTACCAGAGGTATGAAAATAAAATTGTAGACTTTGGCTGTAGTATAACATTAACTTGTCTGTTGTATTAGAGACTTTAATAAACATAATGGAAATTTCACCTGCAATGCATAAAGTCATTTTGGCAATTTGATCATTTTGGTCCCTATGTGGTTGATGTGAACAAACGTTATGTATCATCAGAGAAGTCTCTTCTGCGCTAAAGTTAAACTAACTGTAACAAGACACTGCTGGAGATTAAGATTTCAATTTAATAAATAAATTTGTCAGTTAAACAATAATGAATATGTAAAATTGAACTAATGAGTAAATTATTTATGAAGTTATTAGGCTTGAAAACTACTGCTGCCCCTACAGAAATATATTGTACAATTGAACCACAAAGTTTTACTTAGTTTAGCAGTTTAGCTATTGTGTTTTTATACATAGACATAAAATACATTACAGACCTTTTAGGTAAATTTGGCTAAATTAATATGACATCAGTTTTTATTTTAGGTAATGAACTGTAGGATTCTAGATAAATGCGCATGTTTCTGTCTCTTATCTTCCATATATGATCGCAGACATAGAATTTGACTTAGGTGGGCCCTGATGGTGATGAAACGCCTTTTTAAAAATGTAGAATTAATTTTATGATTTAATGGTCTGACACCAAAAAGCTAATTTTATCGCTACTTGTCCAGTCTTCACGTGTGAAGGAGTTTTTGGGGGGTCCTAAGGGAGGGGGGGTGTCTGGAGGAAGTCTGACTGCGTGCGAGGGGTGAGGGTGAGAACAAATGGAGGGAGGCAGAGGGTGGAGGCCACAGATAGGGGAGGTAGAGTGAGAGGGGGAGGGAAAAAGGGAGACAGCCCTAGCGGCGCAGTGGGAGGACTATCCCGTGCCAGGACTTGTGGCGGCTGCAGCGGCAGCTTGGACTGGAGGAAGTGTGTTGGGGGGCTGAGCAGGAACAGCAGGCAGCAGCAGCAGCAGCAGCAGCAGCAGCAGTAGTTCAGGAACCGTGCTGAAGCTTCCAATTTTCTTTTTATCACCGTCAGCCACAGAAAAGGCCCGAGGAGAGCACTGGGTCCAGCCGGGACAAAGTGAGCTCGCAGAAGCGCCTGTGATCGGGCTTGAGACAGAGAGCACATTCCATCAGAGGGAAATGAGCCTCTCAGCCTGCTCTAAGCCTGTATGACGGGCTGAGGGCTCTTTGACTCAGGACTTTACCCCACTCTTTCTCTTTCAGCAGCTCTGACTTACAAAGGGAATCAGAGGGGGGGAAAAAAGAAGAAGAATCAAAGTACTCGCTCTCAGTTTGAAAAGGTAAGGCACGGTGTCTGAACTTTTCCACGGTCAATCATTAGCAGGGAGGGTTTTAAAAGTCGGGCTGGTCACTTCTTAAACGTAGGATTAGACTTCCACACACTAGAGTACCTTTCAACCTTTTTTCCTCCTCCTTCTCTTTAGCCCTTTGCTCTGTCACATTTCACTGAGTTTGCTCATTTATTCAAAACAGCAAAACAAGGCACCACTCTCTGTATTTACTTTGGCTTTGAGCCCTAGTAAAACCAGGGGTGTGTGTGTGTGTGTGTGTGTGTGTGTGTGTGTGTGTGTGTGTGTGTGTGTGTGTGTGTGTGTGTGTGTGTGCACCAGCTCTTTCAGCAGGACTCTGAAGACAGAGAAGGGAGTCATTCAAACTGAGCAAACACTGATCTTGTGATGTTTTTTTCCCCTTTTTAATGTGAAAGAGTATTATTGAAAGCCTTTTGAATTGAACTCCCTGAAGCTTGGCCTGACTGAGTCATTTTAGCTTTTTTTTCTTTTTAGCCTTCTTGTCTTTCTCAATGAATTGTGTTGTGCAGTAGCTATAATTTGGGGTTCCTTGCTGTTGTGGGCCTCGGTGTACTGGAGACCTTTATAATGTGAAACATATGGGGCCATTCTTGTGGAAGACTTGTACCCAATAGTCTATAGAGCGCCAAAAGAAACAGGCCCACTTTGTCCTTTGCTGACTGCTTGGACTGAACTGCTGATGGATAAATGATGGAGACAAACAGATCGAGAGAGTCTGGCTTTCTTCTTTGAGCTACAGCTGCTGCGTGGTATTTGTGGCCTTAGGGCTATGTTTCTCAGGCAGCCATTGTTGATGACATGTACAAGCGTCCTTACATCACAGCAGCTACAGCCTTCTTCACCTGGATATCGCTTCCCTCCCTTTCCCCCTGCTTGGCAAACCAGACGCACACCTGCATGTACTGTACACCCTGTCGCGCACCTTTCTTTCAAGCAGCATAAACCATGCAGGTTGTTCCTCACATTTTGCAGGCTAAACTCCTTCGAGATTAGCTTTAATTACAGACCAAGAGAGACAGGAGAAACGTTTTTGTACTGGCAATTACATCTTTTGTTGCCGGTTCTATTTTGAGGTCAAAGTCGTATGAACAATATCTGTCCCTCAAGGCGAAAGAAATGTGCGTCAGAAAGTGTCCATTTTCTCTTGCTGATAACAGCCGGCAATTACAAAGGGCTGGCAGAGCGACTGATGAGCGGGGATCCTGATAGTGTGGTTTGGACAGGTGGGTTGGCAGTAGCTTGGGGATTGTGTACTGTAAGCAGAACACTGTGATCTAACCCTGGGAGGAACAGCATGGGGACAGAGCACTGGGGGCATTTCACTTTGTCACAGCAGTGCCACGGCCACTTGGCTGACATGTGTAAGCCATTAAAGAGAGAGAAGGAAACCTGGAGAAGGAGGGAGACTGGAAGTAATAAAGGGGCAAGAATGGCAAGAAAGAGGGGAAAGCAAAAGAGATGTAGAGAATGAGAGAGCGAGAGTGGGAACGTAATCCATTTTGGAACGCATTCCACTATGACCTTGGGATAAAAAACGGTAATTAGGGAGTACTTTAGGAGCCTTAAGGGTGCACTGATTTGCTCAGAGCCAGGGCTGTCATTTTTATTCCCTTCAAAATAGTGGCACAAATACATGTTATAGTTCCAGGGTTACAAAATAAACTTGCTAAAAATGCCCGGCTCCTTTATTCCGTGGCTTTTTTTTTTTCAATAGTTCTCATGGTTTTGTTTATTTCAGTTCTTCAGCAGTGAATGGGTGTCAAAGCCACAGCGTAAACACATAGAGCCCCTGACAGGAAAAGGCCAGAACAAACTGTGGCCTTGTCCCTCTTTGGGCCCTTAAACCAGCCTGTTATGTCACTGTGGACATGTTATCCAGCAGCATGAGGCGTTCGCTCGTGCCAAGTATGAATACAAGGCGGTTTGGAACAGGGAAGCTGATGGTATCAAGGTTATTAGATGGCTATTAGATGTGAACGCTAAATACCAGCTGGGGGCTACAGCCAGAGGACAAGGGCAAGAAACAAATCAGTTCTGGTTGTGCAGCTCCTCTCATCTGATGGAGTGGTAAACAGGCATGAATAGTTCTTTTCATGTGCTGGACAAACAAAGAAATTAAGGTAATAGGAATAAGAAATGTAGCTAAATTAATACAAATGCTTAAAGTAAAAAAAAAAGAAAGAAAAAGAAACATTTCAGCAGTACCCTCACAGGCAGCCAGACTTCCTGAAGCATTTATGGCACTTTAGGTGTTACTCATGTCTGCAGACAAACAGTTTAGGAGATCATTAATGTGTCCAGAGTCTCCCAAAGAGACACTAGTGTACTTTATGTGTAGGTGGGCTATTTTCCGTTGGTGCAGAACAGAGCCAGCATCTAGAAGCTGGGGTTGGACAAGCTTTATCACCTCACATTGAATTGAAGCTGTAAACCGTAGCAGCACAGCAGTCTGTATACTAGACAAAGTTTGCGTCGAGGTGTAACAGGAGGTCTGGTGCTATTCGGAAAAGTGTTGTGTTTTTTTTTTTTTTTTCTTTCTCCCATTAGTGATGAATATCACTGCACCCATTTTTCATTTCAGACACATCATTTCACTTTAATGGACCTATAAAAATATTCAGGCTGTCACAAAATGGAGGCTGTTGCCACAACATGTCAATCATAAACCAGAAGTTTGAGCCAAGAGAAGCAATTCAGTTTGATTTGAGAGTGTGAATGGGGGAAGGGATGCCGTGATTGCTTTCATATGTGTAGGGCCATGTTTGTGGAGATTTTAGTTCTGTGTGGTCACTTTGCATCGCTTACTAATTTTCATCCTATCCATTTAAATATAAATTAATGGATGAGGTAGATCTAAGGGTCTTATTTGGTGAATGTGTGTTCCGGCTGCTCAGGTTTAAGGATGTAGTGTTTTCTAGTTCATAACATTGCAAAATTTGATTCTTCTGGGCTTCAGGGTACTTGTTGAGAAAAAATCATATCACTTTAGGCTTTGATGGCAACTTGTAATTGCAATTTGTCATTGTTTTGTTTTTTTAATAATCAAAATAAGAACTGAAAATGAATCAATCAATCATAGAAAGAAATAATAGTTGCTGCCCAAAATTTCTGGATGGTTATTTCTCTATCCTGCATTTCTTCTTTCACTCCTTTGTACAAATATGTAAAAGCGATCTGCATGGTGATGACCACGCAGAGATCTCTGATGGAAGATACAGCTGGGGGAGCCTGTTGACATGTAGCAACCGGTGTAATCACATACAAACAAACTTTCACGTAAACGGATTCGGTCTCTGTGGCTCAAGCTGAGGTGTGGGAGAGACTTCTTATTTGTGACAGACAAGCGTGCAAAGTTTTTGGCAACTGTTGTCACTACAGTGGGCTCAAAAAATGAAAACAGCGAGTATGAGGTCACCGTTCACATGATCAGGCTGTGATTTAACCCTTAGGGTATGACTTACTTACTCATGTCTGGAGTTTGAGACAGATCCCCCTGCAGTTCACGTTCTATTACATGATGCCGCCTTCTTTCATCTCGTGGTCCACCTGCTCATACAAAATGGAAGATTCCATACCGTGTGGGCCAGGTGAAGGGTGTGGCTCCTGAAATAGAAGCAGGCTTCATCCCAGCACTTAAATATTCCTCCCTACTCTTGCCGTCCCTGCGCTTTTTTAAAACTCATAAATAGAACGTTTGATGAATTTATTCTCAACATTGTTCAGGGCAATTGAGAGAAAGGTATTTGGAGCTAGTCATGCATGTGAGAACGTGGCTGACAGCACCCACGCAGCCTAGTCAAGCTCTTACCTGCAGAGTGTGGAGCTGGGGGAGCCAGACACACCCTAATCCCCCAACATCCTGACCTTAGTAAACCTGTTGCAGCTTGCACAGAGCAGACCTGGCAACCCCTTTTTCCCGAATCTCTCTGCCTACCCCACTCCTCTACCAGGCTCGCTCTCACAGTGCCATGGGTGGGCTCGGGATTTGAGTTCCTTGGCACTGCTTATTCTGCCTTTGTGAGCTAATGCTGTGCCTCAAACCAGGAACAAAAGCAGTCAGTGCAAATTAAAGACCAATTATCTTTAGTGCGTGCTGGGGCAAGTCGCTCGTGTTGGCTTGAATGATGAGTGGGAGAAGCGAGAGGTCTTAGGAGGAAAAGGATGTTGGTTACTGCAGCGCTGCGCATGAATGATTCATGTGAAATTAATAGGCCTGAAGTTCATATTTAGATGTTTTAGGATTTATTCTGTTGTGTAATATGTTATCAACTTTTGTGGATCTTCATGGATTTTAATTGAAGTGACTTGAAGCTTTATTTTACTTTATTTAGTTACCTTGAAATAGGTTATTTAATCAATAATTTATAAGAATACTTCAATACTGTGGGTAATACACTTATTCGCTTTCTTGCTTAGAGATAGACAAGATGATTCATACCACTGTCATGTCTGTCTGTTAAATACGAAGCTACTACATCTGGTTACCTTAGCTTAGCGTAATGACTGGAAACTGAGGGAAATATTTATCCTGGCAACAAAATCGGCCTACCAGCATGACAACACGTCCAAAAATGAAAAAAGTAACAATATCACATGGTCATACGGGGAGTTATGTGCCAAACTATTTCTTGGCATAAGCAAGTAAGTAGGAAGTTACTGTGCCTTTCTATGAAATAGTCTGGCAACTAACTCCCCGTAAAGCCACAACGTGTCGTTTTTACGGTTTTGTTTTTGTGTGGATTAAACACACAAGATACAGCTTGTTAATTCGTGAGCTTTAGAAGTTCTGGTAGGCAGATTTTGTTACCCTTGTTATCCTTGGACAGGCAGTTTCCCCCTGCTCCTAGTCTTTATGCTAAGCTGAGCTAACAGGCTACTAGCAGAAGCTTTATTTTTACCTTACAGACATAAGAGTGGTATCAAGCTTTTCATCTAATTCTCTCTGAGAAAGCAGATGAGGGTATCTCTTAAAATGTTAAAATATTTCTTTAACATCGTTAAAAATTTTAAACTCATGATTGTTTTACCAAATTAATTTAGTAGCATTTTTCACACCCCTGGGTCACATAGAGGTTAAGTGTTGGTTAGATACCCTTCCCATCTCAAGTTAGCACAGTGCTTTGACACTTCCAAAACATTACTAAGCCTTCTTGCCATACCCCTGCCCTGGAGATACACAGAGCCTAAGTACTGGCCAACCTGTTCATTAATTTCCCATTAGTCAACAGTTTTTCTTCAGAGTCTCAGGGGAAATAGACTAACCCCGCCATTAGTTCCAACAATCCCTGAGGACCTCTTTCTCCTCTCACTCCCACCACCTCCACCAACACACACACTCACAAAACACCCAGCCCCGTTTCCCCGAGTGATGACCTCTTCATACACATGGCCTCTTTCATTCCACTCTGAGGGTTGGTTTAAACCGTGGCTACACTGTCCCTGGTTTATGGCTCCCTCCCTGGCCCCCTTCAAAGTGTTGGGCAGTAGCCTGCAGTCATTGCAGACTTAATTGACGGACACATTCTTGACTGTGGATCGTTTAATCACAACAAACAATCGGTGTCATTCAAGACGGATGGTGATATCTTTGGAAACTTTAGGAATGTGTTTCTGTTTGGGGGAGAGTATGTGCTTGTGTGAATTCATGAACATGTATAAATCAATGTTTTGTTTTGTTTTTTTGACCTAGTCGTTGACCTGGTGACTAAATCTGGATCAGTCAGAAAGTAGGTTTTGGTGTGGTTTGACAATAACAATACATTTATATTGTTATATTCTATATAAAATTTTTGTCAGGGATAGAAAAGAGCTCAAATGATAAGTTGATTAATCGATTTGTTGAGCCATTTTTCAAGAAAAATCATATAAACAATCAAAACATCTTATTCCAGGAACAATAGTTCCAAAATGCAAATATCAACAAGTTAAAATAAAACAAACATTAATATATCCACACTCTTTTAGGTAATGCTATCTTGCAGCCAGTGTTTAGCCTTTGCATCAAAGGGGGTAGGAAGTTTTGACTCATCTTCAATTAAAGGAGATAGCTTATTCGATTCTACCAGCACACAGAAGGGAGTCCTTACTTGAAGCTATAAAAGTTTAGTTTTCTATGAACTTCCGCCACCTTCGTAATAACTGGAAAGTACCTGGGAGTACTTCTGTGGAAAATCCTCAAACACATCCTTAATCATATAAATCAAAAACTGCATTTTTATTTAATTTATCTAATTATTTAACCTCTATTTAACCAGGACGGTATTTTTGAGTCGTTTTTCAAAGTGTCCTGGCCATTAAAGCCTGCAATAACAATGAATTACATATTACATACAAATAATGAATAGCATTTCTAACACAGTGATGTATAATTAATTCCTAAAAAGCCCATGAGGACAAACCCAAGAGTTGTCTAAAACCATAAAAAAAAGCAATCAAAACGTAATGAAACTAACACATCAAGGTTCTATCAAACCCGAGAAGAGACGGCGCTTCTGCAGCAATGATTTGAACTGACAGACAAAAATTTTTCAGTTGTGAATATAACGGCAGTAACGGTAATCCTCACAGTTAATAAGCTGGAAATACATGATAAAAGCTGTAAACAGCTGTAAGTTGATAAGTCAACTAATATAATGTCAGCACTAGTGTTCACAGCGACACTACTAACAACCAACACAGAGCATACAGAGATGACTAGATAAGAGAGTAAGGGATGTGTGTGGGTGTGGGTGTGGGTGTGGGTGTGGTGTGTGTGGTGTGGTGTACATACAACTGCGGTGTGGTGCGGTGAATGTGGGGGTGCTGTGTTTAGGGGGGGGGGGGCGGGGCAGGCTCTCTCCTAGACCACCACCGCAGCGAATTTATGGCCATGAGGTCACAGGGACACGCCATCACTCAGGGATTTACAGCAACTGGTTTCAACCGGAATTCTTTGAATGTTTTTTTTTTTTTTTTTTTTTCCATCTTTGTCATTGTAGCTCCGAGTGACTGAGTGTAGTAACAAGATTGCTGGTGTCCAATCTTTGGATACCACTGTACTTTATCTCTCTTTGCAGTACAGATAAGCAACAATCATCTCTCATGTCAAAAAGCCCCTGATTTGTTGTTTCATTTCAACTGGTACAGTATTTGTGACACACACTGTTGACTGTTGCTGTGCAAACAAGACACCCTCTGTCCCTATCTCAATCTGGAATTGAGGTCATTCTGTAAAGATATCTGCAGGAAACCCGGGCACAATGACTAATGCTGAGGACTTTGACCATCAAATATTGACTTGAGTAAAGTCACCTGCCTGGGTGACTTTACAGTGTGAGGTAGCTGAAGAACCTTATCCAGTTGCATGTCTGCTTTCGGCATGTTTTTTTGACAGGAAGTCCCAAGATTCAGGGATGGAGGAGGGATATGAGCTCGACCTCACGTATATCACAGAACGTATCATTGCCGTGTCCTTCCCCCGGGGATGCTCAGAGGAGATCTACTCACACAACCTGAAGGATGTCACGCGAATGCTCAAGTCCAAGCATGCAGATAATTACCTGGTCAGTGCTGGTTCATGTGCTGCTCGCTGTCTCACCTTGAAATGTGCCGCAGCCAAGTGTCAAAGTGCAAAACAGTATTGATGTCTGAGCTGATGGGCTTTCATGGAATATTGACATAAAAGTATTGATCCCAGAGTGGTTAGCTCATCTTTTAATCATGATGATGTAACAGTAAGTCGTTAAAACACAAGTGTCATATGCCATCATCTATTTTTTTTTTTTAAATGACATTTTAAATCATAGGCTTTTTTGTACTTCTTCTTTTAGATTATTAACCTCTCGGAGAGAAGACATGATCTCTCTAAAATGAACCCCAAGGTAAGTTTAAGTGACAATCATCTGCATTAAAGTTAATGAAATCCTATCAGGACAAGTATATCAATATGCATATATATCAGTCTGGGAAAGAACAAAACACAATAGTTTTCCAGTGGCAAAGTAGATCTCGCTCATCCTCTTGTGATCAGCTGTGTCTGACCAGGCAAAAGTAAACACCATAATATTGATTGGTAATGCATAGGGACAGAGGATGAAGCTGTGCAGAAAAATATGATATCTGTTCACAGTGTATGATGTGTTTTCAGACCCTGGATACAGGCTGGCCGGACATGCACGCTCCACCTCTGGATAAGATCTGCACCATCTGCAAGGCCATGGAGAGCTGGCTCAATGCTGACCCTCTACATGTGGTGGTTATACACTGCAGGGTGAGCATCTACAGGTCGTGTTGTATCATTAACAATTTAGCATTTACTTACTTACTTACTTCTACTACTTTTTTGTTGTATGTGCCTCTGGAAACCTGACCCCAAATCCTAAATATTCCTCTATAACATGAAAGGACAGTTTTTGTTTTAAAAATAAAGTCAGATTCCTCTCTCTCTCTCTCTTTTGTGAAAAAATGAAAACTGTTCTAACTTCGACAGAAAATAGTGTGTTTATGTGGGATCCCATCATTCATAGTAATTTTGGGGCATTGGAAACAGAGTAAAACCACGAGTGCAGAATGTGTAGTGAATCATCTCCTGTCCTCTCTTGTTTCCTTAGGGCGGCAAGGGTCGAATCGGTGTTGTCATTTCATCTTTTGTGCATTTCACCGATGTGTCGGCCAGGTAACCACCGCCATGTCTCACATTTTTGATGGTATGTTTCTACAAATGTTTGCACTGAGGTTAGGATTCATCATAATGTGTGTGCGCACGCACTCACTGCTGGCAGCAAACGATAACAACAGCACACTGCGGCACTCCTTGAAGACTCATTTTGTAGACCACAAGCAAAGTCATCACTTAACCACAGCTGATTTATTTACCTCTTTTGACTTGGGGTCAAGGTGAATCAGAAAGTGAGTCAGAGAAAAAGCCGCCTCATTCAAAGTAAAAAGGAAAACCACACAATTTAAGCCATGAATCACCCCATATTGAATTGCATGAATCAACTTGGAAACATGTTAGTTACTGTAATAGCTTCTGGCCACAGTGTCAGTTTCATGAAATCTATTCATCGTGAAGAAAACCCATTCCAACCCATTTTCTAACCATTGTCAGTCAAACAAATTCTCAGAGGCTGGTGCTTTACTGAGCCCTGAAGTCAAGAAATGCTGCAAACATTTGGAGAGATGGCCTGGTGTTATGCTGCTGTGCAGATCCTCTCTGCACAGCAGCAGACATTGTAGCATTAGCACGCATCAGGCTTCGATTTAGCCAATCTCTACTTCCCTTGGTGATTGTATCCCGATGAGGGAGAACGGGTCGGTAAAGGTGAACGTGAAAGACAGAGGGCAAAAAGAGGAGTAGAGGAAGAGATAGGAAAACAATGAGGCAGATTTACAATAGAATAGATTCAGGGAGGGTTGGGGGCGGGGGGCAGAGGGAGAGGGACAACGAGAGAGAAACAGAGCTGTGGTGAAAAGGCTCCAGCGCCTGTTGGTTTTAGGTCTGTCTGAACAGCCGAGCTGTGCACACACTCTGGCCTCTCTCTGTCCTCCTCTCCCCCTCCGTGTTTACTTAAGGCTGGCATTCTCTTCCTCTCTGCTGGAATCCCCTGTCTCTCTGGTTACTTTCACTCTTGTCAATTATGCATGTGTGTGTGTGTGTGTGTGTGTGTGTGTGTGCGCGCGTGTGTGTGCGTGTGTGTGTGCGTGTGTGTGCGCGTGTGCGTGCATGCATGTGTGTGCGTGTGTGTGTGTGTGTGTTGTCCTAATTGAAGTCAGGGTTAACACCATTCAATTATAGAGCAGCAGAGTGTAATCTCTCTCGAGTCATAATTGCCTAAAGTGTTTAATGTATCTCCCTGTCTCCCTCAAAGTGCTGATCAGGCGTTGGACCGCTTCGCCATGAGGAAATACTACGATGATAAGGTCTCAGCTCTGATGACACCTTCGCAGAAACGGTAAGACCCAAAACATAAGCACGCCCTTCTGCATAGCAACATGCGTCTAACCATGTGTTGTTGCTGGTGCTTTGTTGACCCACGTCCTCATCCAAACACATTCATGTCCCAGACACACCTGATTCAATACAACACTTTGGGTGTCCTGGTGCTGTTTGTCTGTTTTGTCACTGAGAAGCCTTGTCATTGATGCTCATTGTAATGAGAATGGGATCCCATGGAAACGCGATGTAATCCTAATCTTCTGTATCACTATGAATCATCATCGCTCACACTGATGACTCTTAAACTGAACTGGTGTCTTCTGTTTGTTTTGTTCTAATCTCTTCTAGCTGCTGTGTTTATCTGAAAAAAAAAACCTTCATCAGTGACAACAGGGGCAGATGAAGAAAAAAAAAAAAAATCTATATTAATCCCAATATGATACCTGAGTGCCTAAGTACAAAAACCAAAATAATGGCCTTAACTGGCCTTGTGGAGTTTGAAAGTCATGGACATCTACCTGTTAGGGAGGATTTAATGAGAAAAGCAGTATCAAATTACATTATGGAAAGTAGGATCCAGCATTTGTGGATCTCAACCCATTCTTGTGAATAAAAGACAAGATACCTTGGCCTCTGATTGATTTTGACCGGTCTCTATGCTTTCATGTCAGGTATGTTTGGATCCTCAACAGTCTGTTAAGTGGATCCATGAAGATCAACGCCTCCCCCTTGTTCCTGCACTGTGTCATCCTTCATGGGATACCAAACTTCGACGCCACTGGAGGTTATTGTTGTATATTGTTTACCACTACACACAGCTGCAGCTCCTGATGAAAATGCAGTCGCTTCTGCCGCGACAGCATAAAAGAATCCAGACATAACCACATCAGAGTTGGAGCCGTAAACAAGATGGAGACTTATCTTTATTTTATATCTTTCTCTTTTTCCAATACACACACACGTGCATGCTCAGGCAGATAGAGGCACTTGTATAAACATAAATGAGGAGAAGAGCGTGTTTATGGGTTCCCAGTAAACTCATGGGGATTCACACCCATGTTTGCATGTAAATTGCTGTTTTCGCTAATTTTCACTGAAACAACAGAGGTTTTCGTCACATCGTGGGGCTGAAATCCCTTTCTCACAACAATAGCTTATCACACGTTAGCTGTGAGCAAAACAATCTGAGCAGCTACTCTTGAGGCCATGCTCTCGATGCACTTGTAACAAACATTTTTTGAGAATTTCATTTATTTTGTTGTTTTTTTTTTCAGTTTGTCGTCCATACATCAAGGTTTACCAGGGAATGCAAGCAGTGTATTCATCTGGAATCTAGTAAGTAGTTTACACTTGTGGTACAGTAATTTGAACATTATTGTTTACTTCAAAGAATGCTGGAATACTTCAAAGCAATTTTCCGTTTAACTTCGTTTAATGGTGATTTTAATTGTGAGTTACTGCTTTCTGTAAATATCTGTGATTGCTTCCAAACTCTGGCTCACACTGACCGACTCCTCTGTTGTTTTTGTTACAGTCACATTGGTCCAGGCCACAGAGACCGGGTATGCATCACCCTGGAGCCTGCCCAGCTTCTAAAAGGGGACATCATGGTAGGGAAAGAAACAAGATGCTTTCTCAGAGATTCTGACATCAGTTCCCATTGAAGTAATCACAATGTTTTTGTGGGTTTTTTTTTTTTTTTGTAGATTAAATGCTATCACAAAAGTGACCTCACTTCAGAGCGTGAAGTTATTTTCCGGCTGCAGTTCCACACGGGAGCAGTGCAGGGCTACAACCTGATGTTTGAAAAAGAAGACATGGAGGCTGCCAGCAAAGGTAGACTTTAAAAAAAAACAAAAAAAAAAAAAAAACAACAACCTGAGAACAGGTCTCAACGTGCCGCCACTAGTTTACAGCGACTCCCCTGCTCCACGCAGCATCTGCAGGGCTCAGTCTGGACTTAATTTAGACTTGGCACTTTGAGACCAATAATCTTGTTTTCCTAAACATGTTACGTGTACTGAGAGAATCCTACTCACAGACAACACCATTCATCTTTCCATTTCTGCATGGCAACGGCATTCCTTTGTGTTTATATTCCAGATCCCAGATTTCCCGATTATGGTAAAGTGGAACTGGTGTTCTCCGAGGGACCGGAGAGAATCCCAGGTAGATTCCTAACTCTTCATCTTTTTCAAAAGTTGCTACAGGGAGACTTAGTTGGAAAAGCGGACACAGTGCTTTCTCTATTTTTCCCTTTGTGCCGTCCTGTGCTCTGTTCCTCCCCCTCTGCCCCCTGGTGAGAAGGGATGTGGAATGCTGCAGAGGGGAAATGTAGTGTGAAGTGTGTGCTGACAGAGAGGTAAAGAAGCACAGCATGTGCTGCCCCAGATCCCCACAGGAATGAAACTATGTTGTATGGGTCTGTGTGTGTGTATGTTAAACACCTTTCTAAAATATGACAACATTTTATGTCACAGTAACATGATGAAAGATTTGTCCTAGGGTAAGACTGGTTTGTGTCGCCTTTTTGATCAAAAATGTGATATTTCCAGTCAATGTTGTTCCTCAGAAAAATGACATAGATATGATTTCAATCTACATCTTCAGGGCTCACAGTAAAACCTTGGGATTTTATTTGTTGTTATTAACCCATGATATGCTGATTCACTTATTTGCTTTATCACAGAGAGTAAGATGACAAGGTGGATATATCACTTACATATGTCTGTATGCTATATGAATCTACAGCCAGGACACAATTAGCTTAGCCTCGCAAAACGAATGAAAGTAGGATAAGCAGCTACCCTGGCTGTCGTTTGGTAAAAACTGTTTTCCACTACCTCTAACGCTCATTAGTCAACACATTATATCTGGTTTGTTGATTCCTTACAAAAATTGAAATGTTAAAATAACTAAACCAAGCTTCTACTCCCTCTGCTAAGCTAAGCTAACCGCCTGTTGGCTGTAGTTTGATATTTCGCATACAGACATGAGAGTGATGTCAATCTTCTCATATAACTCTTTAACTCTTGGTAAGAAAGTGAATAAACATATTTTCCTGACTGTCTAACTTCATTTTGAGGCTTTTAAACTGGAAATGCAGTAAAATGTAGTAGTAAAAATGTAGTTAAAAAAAACAGCTACATACAGTATCTACAATAATGTTATTTTTGGGTCCAGGTGCCGACAGGTGGCAAAATGGGACAGATGTTATTGTGGACTACAACACAGCAGATCCTCTAACCCGCTGGGACTCCTACCAGAACATCTGTGATGGTGAAGGTACTGTTGCTACGCTGCATTAGTCACCACATGACTCACAATATTTTGTTATAACAGTGCCAGAGTCTGAATCAGATGCTATCTGAGCGAAAAAATCAGTGGCTGTTTAATGAATGGAAAAGGAATGTAGAGGGTGTTATTATGGGATTAAATTACTATTGTTACTTTTCTGCTATTCAGTGCATTCTCTCTGTTTCTCACTTCCACAAACACGTAAGCACAAACTCTCTTTTTCTCTCAGGGAATTAACACAGCATGACAGGTCCTGTGCCCCATGTTATTGAGGGACTGCAGTGTGATTACATTAACATGCACAACCGGTCACCACTGGCTTGGTTTATGTTGCAGTCATTGGTAGCATGAGTTATTGCTCATGAGTGGGATGTAAAGTCTTGTTTCCACAGAACCTGCCTGCGTTTTTATTATGGTGAGGAAAAGAAATGGAGGCGAAAATTTATCTCAGTGTAAGAAAGTCTTACGGTTGCAGTATGATTGGTATGACAAGCAGTGTTGTTTCTGTGTGAGGGATAGGGAGGAGGAGTGTTGTTGTAAGGAGTGAGTGCTGTTTTCAAAGGAAGAGCAGCTAGTTCTCAAGAGATTTCTATTTTGTTGTTTCATCAAATGAATAGGCATGCTTTAACCATCCCACACACACACACACACACGCACACACGCACACACTCTCACACTCAGAGCCACCCTGTCGGGGCGTCCCGTCCTAGCTGCGGTTGTTGCTCTCCACTCAACCACAGAATTCACAACAACCTCCCAGAATAGAGCGACGTGGTGGTGGCATTAAAACACATATCCACCCTTTCCCAGTGTTCATTGAGAGCTTTTATAAGCAGCTTGATGAAAATGAGCTGCCTTTTTCTTTTTTCATTTAAAATATCCCAACACATCCATATAGAATTTTATGCAACACCTCTGGGAATTCAATTAAAGAGCAACCACTCAAATTGAAGAATTCATCAAAGCACAGCAAAGACATCAACAAAGAAGCAATATTTTCTCTTGCCTTTATTCCAAAGCATTCATGTGGGATATTTACAGCCTTGTTTTTCTCATGTAAACACTACATCTGAGAGGGAAGACTGGGAGCTTTGTTGGAATTCTACATCTACTTACCACCAGTCCTGTGGCAGGCCCAGTTTGCCTCTGAAAGGCTGTCACTCAGAGGCTGCTCAGGAGGAGGAAGTCTAAAAAAACCTTTGCCACCGTAGTGCTAAGGTTGTGAAAAGAAAACCTAATTTACTTCAATGGCTTTTCAATCACCAATCACCATTGGGAGTGTGTGTTTATCTCCATGTGTGAATTAAGCGCTGAATTTTAAAAGATTGTTTTTCCAGAAAGGTTGTTTACTTGAGTTTACGGTCATAGCAGGTCATTGGCTTTGAGTGGCTTGGCCAGCAGCTGCTTGCAGAAATGAGTAGTTGAAATTTATGTATGGTTTGGCTCATGCGTAAGTGGTAACAAGAAATGTTTGTAGCCCCTCGATAACTCATATCCACTGACTCTTTAAAGGGTTGGTTCATCCAAATTACAAAAGGAAGTACTAGTAGTATTCAAATATCCAGATTGTCGTGGCTTTATTCACAGAATTTTTGCGATGTTTGAGACTTCTGCTGCCACACCAATATAATGGAGGTGAATGGGATATTGTTTGCTGGGCTCAAAGCATTCAAAAATTACAATTTACAAATTCAACAGCAACATTTCTTTCCAGAGCCAGTGTCCCCGTCAGTCTGAATAATCCACAGACCTTGCTTTCAATCTCTAATCCTTATGGAAATTATTTCTGTGGTAGGATGCAGTTCCATGAGAAAACATAATCTGATATTTAGTGATCACAAAGTTCAAATTTTTTAATTTATTAATGTCTCTCAGGGACAAAACTAATGCTAGGGGCCATTTGGTTGAAAAAAAAAATCAAGATTGTTGTCGTATTTTCTGGGCTTGTCCTTTAATTTTTCAATATTTGCAAGAGGTGATTGAAGAGATAATGATAACATTCGCAATAGATATTCTTTCATCGCATCATATACCTGGACAAAATCCCAGATAAATGGGATGAATATAATTTTGGCCTTTTGGCAGGACAGCTATAACATGGAAATGGCTGCATCCACCAACACAACACTCCAACCTACAACGACTGAACTGAAATTGTTAATTAAGTAAACTGTATGGAGCATCTGAACATAACCATTAGACGATGATGTGAACGCCTTGAAAATACTGACGCTATGTACAGTATGTGTCTGTAAGACGTAACACATCACATGTCATTCAGAGATCCACCACGTACAAGTTGTTGAGTTGCCCATACCCACCCATACCCACTTGAATATCAATTTAAAAGAGTTGCCAAAAACTGATTACAGCAAAGTCTGTGGATTCTTCATAGTAACCAGGATATTGTTTTTAGTAATAATTGTTTCTGTTGATGTTTTTTATTGTAGTTTTTCCATGTTTTGAGCAGCACTAATAAAACACGATTCACCTTCTTTGTATCGGAGCAGAGGCAAAATTCTCAATGATGAACTCTCAAAGCTTGAACAAATTCAAAAACTATTTGCATGGCTCGGTACTACTACAGGTGAGTAGTTTGTTACTCCCTTCATTTTCCGCATGTACAGTATGTTCTGTACAAGTAGTACACCGGATACATTTCCCAGAGAGCTGTCATCTACACATCGGAGGCACGTGTAGGAGCTTGGGCGGAAGAAACTGATGATGATGATTATGATGATGATGATGATGATCGTCATTATGCTTTTGACTCACCGATTTGGCATTCAGGTGGTGCAGAGTAACTGAGAAGGAATGGAAAGGGTTGGGTAATTGCATAGCCGTACACGACCGGACCTCCTCCTGCGATACGAGAGCAGCTAGAGGAACAGCTCCGGTCTCGCCGCTCTCTGCACTGTAATTGGTGGATTATTCAGGGACTCACTGTACCACACCGACCAACCTCATGAACACTAGATATAAATGGTTTGACTGGTTTTCTCAAGCTCACTGGCTAAGGACATATTTGGTTAACCATTCATTGGTTTGTTAATGTCAGTGTAATCCTGATAGGTAAAAAAGTTTTTATAACAATTGTTGAACCCCATAATTGAGTTTAAGGCACATCTGTTTCATGGTGATATTGTACATGAGGACGGCAGGCGTGTAATTTCATGACACACAAGAGTGAGAGAAAAACAACTTGGCTGCTGCTTTTCATGAGAATTGCCCAGAGCTCCCAAGTAGAAGGCAAGGATTGCTTTAATTAAAAAGTGTCTTTTTACAGAGTGAAAAAGTCTGGAGCTGCAGGAATGTTGTTTTCATTCTCTGATCCTCTCTCGGCCGCCCTCTCCTTTTCTTTCTTCCCCCCCCCCCCCAGTGGGGTAGTCCCCTAATGCAGGGCAAGAGGTCGGGTTACTGCTTTCCTACGGCCCGCCCCCTCCCTTAAACCCCGCCCCACTTGTTTACATTCCTCTGTCCTTATTTGGAGATCTCAAGGTCCCCCTTGTGTGGAGTGCAAACACTCTCACCTTCTCAGCAGAGAAAGAAAGCAGGGCTAACTTATTGGAACTCTCTTGATTTGACCCTGACCATTATTTCCTGGTGAAAAGCCATGTCCGCTCTCGTGTGTCTGCGTGGCCTTTTCCCCTCTTTAAGTTTTGCTTTACTGGAGATGGGGACTGTCCTGTGCTCTTACCTGGCAGTGGCAGCGAAGGTAAGAGATTTTTTTTTTTTTTTTTGAGACAGATGGGGGGCCATGGGGAAGGGGGGGGGGGGGGGGGGGGGGGGGGATGACAGGGGTGACAGAGAAAGAGAAAGATGGCCAGTGCTGAGGTAGAGGGGGAGCATCTGTCTTAAAGTCTGCTCGCATCTTCCTAGAGGGAATGTTACCAGAGGGATTTGTTGGAAAGCTCCCAGCAGAACTGACCTGCATGGAGGCCTGAGCCGAGGCTGCTCAGGGCCGAATGCAGGGGGTTAAGGGAGGAGGAGAAGGAGGAGGAGGGGAGCATACATACAGGAGCTTTCTTGAGGAAAAAGAGGAGGGGGAGCTTTTATCATGCGTGTCTGGTATTCAGATCCTCCAGTCATAGTTTGACTGAAAGGCAAGTACTTAAGGCGGTAGATTGTGGGAGAAGCATAGGAGTCATGTTCCAGCTCTTTTGTTGAGGAGTGACAGTGAAACAGCAGTTTCACTTACTTGGCCACGCCGCTCACATGCACTAGGAATTCTTCTCCAACACTCATTTTGTGTAAGTCTAGTCTTTTTTTTTTTAATGTTTAATTATTGTCTATGTCATGATGGATTTGACTCTTACCTTGCAAGATGACTGACTTTCTGTGATTTCTATTTTACTTCTGAGGATTAAGAAGGTTGTTTGGACATATGTTTGGGGTCAAGTGGCAAGCAAGAGGGAGTAGGATGGCTTAATCACAGCGGGGTGAGGAATGCAGGGGTCAAGACTCTGAAGATCCACAGCCTGTCTGACAGTCTGACTCTTGTAGTGGCATACAGAAGACTTAACATCTCTTATATAATCTGAGCGCACACTGCATGCACTAGCACCTTGGTAGTTCACCTGATGGCCTGATGGGAGAGAGGCAAGTTGTTATAGTAAAAATGAATGGATTAGAATGTCAAGAAGAGGGATTTATTTGATGTTATTTTTTTCTGACACATCTAATTAGGCGATTTGTCTCCAATACAGTAACATGATTCACATTTTTCTCTGCCAATGTATTGATTCCCCACTTATTTGCAGTCTGATGCTCTGTATTGTCTGGAATGTTGTCTTTGTCAGGTGAGGTGCGATTGTGAGTGTTGAGCTTTGTCAATGACAGATTGTGAATGGTGGAGTTTGTGGGATGACATGACTGTGCTTGTTCATGGAGTCTCGTGTTGTGTGTGGTTTTGTGCCGTTTGTATTTGTCTGTCTGAGCTATTTGTGTGTCTCTGTGTGTACGTGTGCCCATACCAGCTGACTGTATGAAGCGCTGCATCTCTTCTATTTTGCAGCGCCACGCTCTCAAGGCCTAAGCCAGGACAAAGCGGCTAGCAAGAGGAGCCCCAGCGGAGGAGAGGCAACGCTGGGCCGAGGGGCCCGCACGACCTCCGCCACATCCAGCCCTGACCACAGCGACCACGCCCTCTCTGTCAGCAGTGACTCAGGTCTGTCTAGCACTTCCCTGTGGGCAGACAGACCCACACCTATCACCACCGCCACCGCCGCCGCCGCCACTGCCACCGTCACCGTCGTCAGGGCTAACCAGGGCCCCAGCCAGCAGGAGAAGGTTCAGCTGAAGCGCCTCCTAAGCGGCTTTGGTCTTGAGGACCCCTCACTGGAGGAGATGGATGATCAAGGCCCAAGGGTGGGCGTCCAGCAGATAGTCCCAGCCCAAGTGCACATCAACGGAGACCCCCGTCCCAGAGAGAGGGAAACGGACATTCTGGATGATGAGGTTATTACGGGTCACGATCTACACAGCGTGGACAGCTTGGGAACCTTGTCGTCCTCCTGCCACAAGAGCAGCCAGAACTCCCTGCTGTCGGATGGCTTCGGGAGTCCTGGAGGAGAGGAGCAGCAGAGCCAAAGCCAGCACCACCTTCACCATCCTGCACCCCCTCCCATGGAGGAATATGAGAGATCCTACGCCGAGGCTAGAAGGGGCTGTCTGAGCTCCCGGAGCAACTCTGTGGCCTCCTCTAATCCCGGTAGTGCTCCCATGCCCAAGCAGCATGTCTACCGACAGGGAAGCTATTCCACACAGTCCTGGGTTCGCCAGCAGCAGATGGTTGCTGCACAACAGTTTATCTACATGCCAGAGGAAGGAAATGAGACTGAAAGATACCCAGGGAGCAAGCAGGGGAGCAGTTTACCCAAAACAGGCCTGCCCGCTGAACCACAGGGCCCAACGAAGGACACAACAGTGGATGCTCTGAGAAACACAGCACCCCACAAGGAACAGACGACAATAAACAATAACAACAACAACAAACAGGACGAGGAGTTCAAATCTTTAACGATGGACATTGACAACTCCATCGATCAGCTCAATCAGCTCATCATGGACCTGGACCCCACATTTGTGCCTGTATCGAGCTCCGTTAAGAGGAATGGCAGCGCGCATGTAAACAGCTCAGGCGGCAAATGCTCAAACGGCATCAATCTCAGATTCAGCAATAATAACGCAGCAACCCTGACAAACACACAGCAGACAGGTAAGACAGTCAGACAGTCTGGGTGTGGTGGTGGTGGTGGTGATGATGATGTGGTGTGGTCTGGAAGTGTGGTCGTGAAAAGAAATGTGTGACGGATCATTATGAAACCAGAGAAGTGCTTTTGCTAGAAATGTCTAATAAATATGTTAATGAATTAAGTTATAAAACAACTTCAATGAACACGCTGAGAATGATTTAAAACAAGAGCAGCTCCTCTCCGACAGCATCAGCTTTTCTTCTCCTGCACTACAGAGTTCACTGAACAAAGCACACCTTCTCTCCTTCTCCCACCTGGCGTGTTTTAGTGGCAGAAATAGCAGGGTGGTTGCCAGGTTTTCAGATGTTTTCAGTATGTTTCTGAGGAAAGGAGCACTGTCCAGACTTGTCTGCGGAGCTATCTGACTACAGGATCAGTATGGTACATGAACAGAGGGAGGGCAGCTGTCATCGAACTTTCTGAACATTGCCGTCTCTCAGTGTTTGGATTATAGAGATTGCATTCTGAGGAATACAGATAAATCAAAGTCCTTAGAATAGTTGTGTTTACCTCAGACATCCCCCGAGACCGCAAGGTTATTGTTGTGTGTAGAGATTTTAAGCATTACGTATATAACGCAGACACCGCTTGTTTCATTTAATGTTAGTCATCTCTAGTAGATCTCTCCTTATATTACTTTGTCCTGTTGTTGTTGTGCAGCATTGCACTTCCAACTGTCCAGGCTCTTTCCTATCAATGATACGTAACTATAATAGTATAACGTCATCTTTGATTGTTGTTGTTAGATTTGCTGTGCTTAAAGCGGTTATGCATCGCAATGATTTTTGTATCTATCATATTCACCAACGTTATTCCCAATACATTCACATTGAAACTGATCCCAGGGCCATATTCAAAGATGCAGCCTATGATATTGAAATGCTGCAAAGTATTTCTTCCTTGCACGCTTCATATAAATTGCTAAATTACAAAATTCCACTCTCTATCTTAAATTTGTTTTTCCCCGAGCCCTAAAGTGGTGATAAACATCATAAGAAAAATGTAGCAACATTTTGGATTTGTCTATCATGTGATGTTGATGATCTCTTTTCAGTGTTACGAAGATAAGAGTTGTTTTTTTTGGGTTTTTTTTATGTCAGATTTGGCTCAGCCTTAAAGGTTATGAAGTTCGGTACTGTTGGCTTCAGAATAGTCATACTAACTGTTGGTGCAATAGCGCTCCATAATATGTTTTTAGCTGAAAGCCAGTGAGGCAGAGAAAATGCAGAAAAGCTGTCTGGATGTTAGCAGCCCGTGAATCACACTCTAGTACATGTACATGTGGTTGCAGGGGAAGGGGCGGGGGGCACAGGATGGGGAGGCCTGAGGAATTTCCAAAAGAGGAACAAGTGAGCCCGGAGGCAAAGTTTTTTCCATTCGATTCCAAAGGCATACCTGTCTGTGCATATCAGCTACACAGAAGTATCATTCCAAGAAACAAACGCCGAAGGCTACAACTTTGCTAATACACAAATAACATATAGGAAGCGATGGGTTGGTTGCAGATTAATGTAGGCTTTTATATATAAATTTGCAATGGTGATAGGAGTCATGGCTCAGAGTCGTTCTGCAGAGCTGTGTCAATACATGAAGTTGGAGCAAAAGTTATTTAAGATAAAGGAAGGCTGATTAAATTGTTTCATGGATAATTCATGATTGTCTGCCAAGTCATTTCAACACCTTTAACTGCATTAAGGAGGAGAGGAAGAGGAGGGAGATGGAGGACGGAGGTTGAAGTGTTTGTGTTGTATTAAGGGAACTGGGGCTGACGTACAGCAACTGATGAGTGACAAAAGCTCAGTAAGGTTGGGGATGATCTCCACTGGAGGCCAAAGAAAAGCCTGCAGGAGAAATTTGGTCCAAATAAAAAAAGCTCTTCACACCTTCATGACTTGCAGGAGGAAATAACACTTTTGTAACATTTATATTATATTTAGTCTGTTTTTTGTTGAGTTTTTTTTTCCAAACACATTTTTGGCACAAGACCCAAAAAAACAATACATGTTTGCAAAATGCATCTGCAGTTTCTTCAGTTGATATCAGAGTTATTTCATTTATGATTCATTTATTGTATAAAATATGCATGAAATGCATGTTCTAGAAGAACGTGCTTAACTGAAACGCATGCATGGAGAAACACCGGCAAGTATGCATGACACTGTCTGTGTCATCCATATTCGCCCCAGACCAAGTGAGTAATGATCCCCGGCAGTAACACTTCTGCACCATTAGCATTCTTCAGGGATGAGAGGCCAAGCTCGCTGGGAGGGCTCAAATTAACACCCTGGTGCTGAGTGGCAGCACTCTTTAGAGTTGTCACAACATTGAACCCCCACCCCTCCACCACCACCCTGACACACACACACACACACACACACACACACACACACACACACACACACACAGACACACACACACACACATGCTCCACACCACCAGCCAGAACCCTGGAATTCCTCAGCTGTCGTGTCCTCTGAAAACACGACTGTAGCAGCACCCTGGGGTTAGCAGTGTGGTCATTTCAGTTTATAGACTGACTGAATAAAAATGTCATCAGTCCCAAACTTGTTACAGAGAGAAGTCATGAAAGTAGCCAACCCAGGTTACAAAGCTGTCTACATCAAAATGTGAACTGAAATGACTGAATTTAGTGCAATGAATCAGAATTATAATTTATCAAATTCAGCTCAATATACCACTATATATCATCATATCGATGATATGATGGTATATAGTTATTGTTTCTCTAATTTGTCTTTTCCAGTTGAATAATGGCTAGCTGCAATTGAAAACTAATAAAACTTCAAGACACACTGCTGTGAAAATGTTTAAACATTTCCAGAGAACATGATCCAAAGAACGTGTGAATTTTTGCTGAGTAAAACTCTGAAAAGCACCAAAGGTCAAAGCGCTTTTCCTTTCAGTATTTTGATGTGTTTTACGTCCTTGAAATCAGTGATGCCTGTAAGTCAGTTAACATTTAATGACCCACTTGCTGCTGTCTACCTGTGTGTGTCCAGCTGTCCAGTCCAGTGAGGGACGGGTGGGTGTCACACGGAGTTTGAGTCATCAAGGAAGCGATGTGACGGATCACCCAGGCTTCTGTAGTTCAGGGTGGGGCGGGACAGAGGAGTACAGGGGCCAGCGGACATACTCCCCCTGTGTGCCACAGTCTCAGGTAAATGCAGCACATGTGCACAAAGTGTAGTGCTTGTATGTATGTTGTTTTTCCCATGCGTGGATGCTTAGTTTACGTGCCTATGTCTGTGTGTTCCAGCATCCCATGTTGTACAGGAGTGACAGCGCTGACTACAGGGCCCAGGGCCCAGACATGGACAGTGGGGTCGAGGCCGGGAGTGACATGACCCCACCCACTCCTGCCTTCCCCATCTCTCCACCTACACCATATGGTAAGTACAGTGTGTCTCCTGTGTCTTTGTGAATAGGTTCCTTTTGGGGGAATATCTCATTTTGCATTTATTTCTGACCAGCTTTGATTGTCTGATTTCATTTAAAGTCCCTGTCATTGTTTCCTTTGTGCTTTCAGTGAAAAATATGTCAGAATTAACTCACCTCAGGCAAATGCCATCTCCAAGCATGCAGTCATATGGAGGCTACAGAACAAACCATGGTAGGTTCAAAATGCAGAATGAACTCATTCTTCTGAGAAAACAGAGCATCACATGAAGCCATTATGAACAGTCTTCAGTCTGAGGGAAGAAAGTGGTCTTTCTTTGTGAACTTAACAGCTGCCTTTAAGAATAGACACAGAACATTGGTAGAGAAAAACAATTCTCCATGTAATTTGATGGTATATATTTAAAATACAGAAATGTCATTTCATTGTGAACTAAAAATACAGAACATTTGACCTTTTTCTAACCCTATGGATGTGAAGCACTTTATTATAGGAGGTAAAACCATTGACCAAAGTGCTGTGAAGAACAAACATTTACACTATTCTTCTATGAGCGTACTTGTCTTTTTTCCCTCAAACCAATTAAAGATAGAGTGACAAGAAGAGACACGGTCTTTCCAGGAGTCGTCTTTCATGTCTGCCCTCTGACTGACTGTTTGGAACCACTGTCTCATTAGAGCAGAACTATCTGAGGTCCCCCCTTGCTTTACCTAATAATGGTGAGCTTGTTGTTCGTGGAATTTTAGTGGTTTTGAGACAGAGGCTGAAAACAAAGACGTCTCATGAATGAGAAAGCAGGGAGATTCCTCACTGGTCTCTGCCCTTCTTGCTTGGGTTTTGGAGAATGTCTGCGTGGTCACAGCCAGAAGGGAAAACTTTTTTTTTTTTTTTTTTTTAGACATAACAGTGTTGTTCTTTAGGATAAAACTGATCCCCTCTGTGTTTCTTTGTTGGTGGATGTTTTTTGTTTTCTTTGGTGTTTATCCGAGGTGGAACACACCCTCGCTGTTGATGTAACTTCCCAAATTCCTCCATGTTGTTTTTTTTAAATTCTTTTTATTGTTTACTCTGTCTTAATGATAGAAGTAGAAATCTAAAACAATGTAGAACTGGTGTTGTGTTGCATCCCAGAAGGTTTAAATTGAGTTAGCTGTGGCATGTTTTTGGATCAGTGTTGTCACAAAAGCACAAGATTGTACATGTCAGGAACTGCCCACATACTGATAGATGATCTCGCCATGAACCCAAGCTTTACTTTCATTTTCACTCGATGCTGACCTCTCATTGACTTGTTTCCATAGAGATCGACAGTATGTCTAAAGGTTGTAGGGCCTGGGAGCAGATCTGTGCCCCTGCTTTGCCTCTTACTACCTCAGACGTCCAGGCGAGAATCATCGCATTCAGCCCTGCCACATCTCCATGGTGACTGTGGGTCAGGAATCATGACACAAAAAAAACATTTGTCTCTGTGTACACAGAGGGGAAACGGGGACAAGAAGAAACTCTTTCACTTGCTTTGCACTTCTTGCTCCCATAAACGTTACCCAGAGAAACCCTGGCTGTAGAGCCTGAGTTTGAACATGAGCTGTTAGATCTGCGGCTGTCAGCGGCTCCAGACTTTGACTGATTAGAATGAAGCTTTTAGATAATTATGTCAGAGGGCTTTTAATTTCTAGCTGCAATTGAGTTTGATTTGTTGACTCCGTGGGTTGTGGCGGCGGTAATTGGTAATTGGTTTTATATAGGTTGATGGCTGGGTGCAAGGCCATGTGGATAGTTTTCATTTCATTTCAACTCCAACATTGATTGCTTGTTGCTGAAAAGAACCCAGAGCTCTTTCCTGAGGGATTTTTCTTCCCATATCATGTAATCCTATTTGTTTCAGCAAGTTTATCTTTGCTTATTTTAAGTTCTAAAGTTTGTTTTGTGCAGCTTTTTCTCTCTGTGTGTATTTATTTTCATGTTTACAGCGTTTAAAACACAAACAGCTCCATCCCGACTTTGAGTGTGTTCAAAATTATGCTTGAAGAACTCTTGACACATTGTTTTCTTGCTCTCATGCAGAACTGCGGGAATATTCAGAGATGATCGGCCATGTTGGAGTTGACGGTTTGCCAGACTCATCCATCAACTGCCACAGGACGCTAAGTGCTACACACTCTGCCTCCACTGTTGGGACCCTAAAGCGGACAGACAGGTAGAAATCTTACCTTTGCAAAAACATGAAGCAGCATTAACCGTTTTACTACAAGAGGATGTAAGTTAGTAGTTAGAAAGTGGGAGTCTTGGTCGTGGTTTTAGTGTTATTACCAAAGATTAAACACTTTTCTTTTACTGTATGTCAGTGACCTTTTTTTTTCTTAACTCAAGCTCATCTATGAACCAGTCCTGGCCAGAGCATCCCGTCCTGAGCCGCCACTCTTCCCTGAGCGGCTACACCTCTACCAGACAACCACCGCAGCACTCCATCTCACTGGACTACGGCCACCACTCTCCTCCCCTGCACCACCCCCATATCCACCCGGCCCCCAACGCCCACAGCTCTCCTCGAAGCAGCCAGCGAAGCCGCATGGCTCGCTACGCTCTCAGCCACAGTCCAGCTCAAAGCTTTGACGAGCAGGATGACACGGGTGTCGGCTACGGCACGGACTGCCCAAACGCCAGCTCTTCTCTGCTGGGAAATGGAGGCATGGACAGGGATCTTTTGACCTCCATGGATGGGCAGAGTCAATCACAGAGTCAGCCCCAGATACAGCCCCCACTCCTGCCTGAGAAGAAGAGGGCGTCGGACGGGGAGCATTCGCTGGGAACAGCCTCTCCAGCCCTCAGCGGCTTCTCGAGTCCCCACAGTGGGAGCTCCGTTAGCATCCCCTTCCCCAACGTCTTGCCTGACCTGTCAGCTCAGACACCAGGCACAGCCTCACCTCTGCCAGGTAAGCTCATGTCTCATTGGTGTCACATGAGGTGATGAACACCCACAAATTAATCCTACTAAAGCTCTTTTGGCTGATGATTGTGTGCTTTTTTTTTTTTTCAGATGTACTGGCCAGCAAGCAGGTTACTGTAAAATTTGTGCAGGACACATCGAAATTCTGGTATAAGCCAGATATCTCAAGGGATCAAGGTAGGCTTCCAGCGTCCACTTTTTATCTAAAAAAAAAAAAAAAAAAAAAAGAAAGAAAACTTTTCCACTGAACTATCGAGCAGCCTCATAATTATGTTTCTCTTTCCTCAGCCATTTCAGTCTTGAAGGACAAGGAGCCTGGCTGCTTCATCGTGAGGGACAGCCACTCCTTCAGAGGGGCCTATGGGCTGGCGATGAAGGTGGCTACACCCCCACCCTCCGTTCTCCAACAGACCAAGAAAGGTACAACACATGTGATGTAATGTTCCTAACTTTTTAAGAAAAGAAGGAAATGTGGATTAAATGTGTGTTTCCCAAAATGTTGAAAAGCATTCTCTCAATTATCGTAGTCAGGTATCAGAGACTGATCCAACAGTGTTCATGGGAATCAACCATCACACAATCCCACAAAAAAGCCATCTACAGTTACAGCCCACTGTACTCACCTTCGTGGTGGAACATGAGAGTTCCCTCCTCTGTTTGTGTGTGTGTGTGAGAGCTCCTCACTGTGTCTCTCTCCCGGGCATCATCGTGATGAAGCCAAACAGACCCCTATTGCCTGATAGTCTTAGATGTACAGCTAATGTTTCACCCCTTCACAAAGGATGTGGCGAGTCCATAAGCCTGCTCTGATCCCGGGGCCTTCTCCTGGGAAGCTCGCTGCCCCACATAACAAGATGCTATATCCAGGGATTGGGTTCAAAACAGGCTGCTTCGATGTTTACTTCCTAGTGTGTTTGTTTCAGGAAATAGGGGATGAGATTTTTTTTTTCCTTGGAAAATAAACAAAGTCTCTAGAGGAATCTGTCCAAACATTCTCTGGCCATGCTTCAACATGAAAACAAAGGCTGATTAAGCAGTGATAGAGATTCACGCAATCGTTTTTTTATTATTATTTTTTTTAAAAAAGAAAAAAAAAAGCGCCAGACATTAAAACCCACACAGCGTGTATCAGAAACGAGTTGGAATCTTTATAAGGTTTTTTTTTTTTTTTTCTTGACAAAAACAACACATGAGGGCACAAAGGATGCCCTTATGCCCTTCTTCTACCAGCCCACCACAGTGTTCAACCCTTTCATTTCATCCCCCACTCACACCTGCCCTTTTGTTTGCTCTTACCCCTCCGCAGTCCAACGGCACCTGTGGTGACATCATGACATGGTCCTTCTCCACACTCTCAGCTTAGGGCATTGTGGTTCCTTATAAGTGTGAAACCCAACCCACCTTAAGGAGCAGGCCTTTCTCCAAGCCTTTGTGTCAAAGACATTCCTCACATAGACTCCTCCTGCCCCCTCAGAGGCGCTTCTGTTGAATCATAATCCCATTAATCTCTGGGGGAGATTGAATGTAGTGATTTAATATGTTTTATGTAACTCTTAAAGGCTGGGAAATTATGTGTCGCACTGAGATAAATGCTTGGAGCTGTTATTTAGGTCAGAGTAAATCTAGGGTGTCAGATAGAGGACAGTTTAGATAAATCAGACCACAGAGGAATTGTTAGAGGAGTTAATTATCTCTCATATTTCCTTCTGTATCCTCTTTCTGTCCTTTTTTTTTCCCCCACAGGAGGCGATCTATCCAATGAATTAGTACGCCACTTCCTGATTGAGTGTACACAGAAAGGGGTGCGGTTGAAGGGTTGCCCCAATGAGCCCTATTTCGGTGAGTGCCTGCTCTGGTAAAACCTCTTTCTGCACACTTGCCTTCCAACAGTGACAGCTCCTGGCTGTTTGGCATCACAGCACCAAAGGTCAAGCATTTGTGCACAACACTGCCCTCTACTGGTCTGCGTTGCATTGTACCAGTGGCTAGCACTGGATAACTACAGTATCTCTGCAGCAGACAGTTGAGTTGATGTGGCTAACACATCAACAAGATTGTCATTTGCCATAACAGTATTATCAATGATTTTATTTTAATTTCTTTGTCATCTTTTCAGTAATAGTAGAAGATGTAATAAGCAAGTGATTGATGTGATAATAAATCAGCAAATCTGACTGTAACTTTGATTTTATATGCTGTTCTTTTACAGGAAGCTTAACCGCATTGGTCTGCCAACATTCAATCACTCCCTTGGCCCTGCCCTGTAAACTTATTATACCTGACAGAGGTAAACATTCACACACAGTCGCACACAGTTTTATTTTCTTGAGGAAGATTATGGTCAGAATAGAAAATAAACATTATTTGGGTTTTGTGGCTTCCAGTCTGTCTATTTAGCTGTCTGGCCATTAAGTCATTTTATTTGTTTACGTTGTGGTTTTCACAAAATAACCTCACTGACGTTGTTTTGCTTTTCTTGTTCGCAGATCCTCTTGAAGATGTTGTGGAGAATATCTCACAATCAGTCACCAACTCTGCTGCTGAGCTGCTAAAACAGGGTGCAGGTAATTGTCTAACGTCACTCCCTCTGGATAGACATTATGACTGAGTAGTGATGGCACTGTACATAAACAGTGACACAATCCTTGTGTGCGGTGCGGTGACACTTTTGGAAATGAGCGCATCCACACGTAGCCATTTTTTCTCGTCCCGTTATTATGGACTGTAGGACTTTGTCACTTATGCACTTGCTCTAGCGTTATTTGCACCTAGCTGTTGTGATCTGAGTGTAATTTCAGTCTGTGTGCTCCTGCAGCCTGTAACGTGTGGTACCTGGGCTCAGTGGAGATGGAGTCCCTGACGGGTGTCCAGGCAGTGCAGAAAGCCACCAGTATGACTCTGAGCTCAAACCCTCCACCAACCTCCACCGTGGTCCACTTCAAAGTTTCCTCCCAGGGAATCACCCTCACTGACAACCAGAGGAAGTAAGTACCAAAAACACTTTTACACCACACATACACACAAAAACCCACTTCTCACAATAACCATCATTTTGTCCTTTTTTTTTTTTAAGACTCTTCTTCAGGAGGCATTACAATGTCAATACAGTCATCTTTTGTGCCTTGGACCCTCAAGATAGAAAGTGAGTATTGCTAATTTACAGTCTGAACACGTCACTGCAGGGTTATCAGAGTGTTAGTCACCATGGCTATTGGTAGGTTAACCTGTTATTACTCCAAGAAGGAGTGGCATAACAAAATGTTTCCTAGATAATTACAGGGTGAGCAAGAAATTACATGAGCAAAGGAATATCAGCAAATCAACCCATGAAATGGTTCTAATAAGACGATGACTAACTAATCCTCCAACTGACTGTTGTCCTCATTTCACTGAACATAGGTGGAAAAAAGATGGCTGCCCTTCAGCAAAGTAAGTCAATTGTTATTTTTTTACATACAGCGTTTCATTTCATTTACAGTGTTCAGAGTGCTTCACTTTTTCACACTTTATTCTGTTAATTACTTTATTCTAGATTTCATTGTAAATGGATGACATTGCCATTTACCCCATCAAACTGCAACCAATAATCCATAATGATAAATTGAAAACATGTTTTTAGAAATTTTTGCAAATTTATTATAAATCAGAAACTCTCATTTACAAAAGTATTTAGACTCTTAATTCAGTACTTTGTAGAGGCTTGTTTGGCAGAAATTACAGCTTTGAATCTTCTTGGGAAAGTCTCGACAAGCTTTGCCCACCTGGATTCGGGCAGTTTGTCCCATTCTCTGTCAAGCTCTGTCAGAGTGGAGGGGAGGCGCCTCTGAACTGGCAACTTCAGGTCACTGCACAGTTGTTCTATGTGGTCCAAGTCTGGGCTTTGGCCACAAGGACAGCAGAGACTCTCTCCAGAGTTGTCTTGGCTGTATGCTTCAGGTCATCCTCGTGCTGAAAGGTGAACCGTTGCCCCAATCTCAGATCGCGTGCATTCAGGCCTGATTAATGGAGTGCAGCTGAAAAGGCCGTCATTCCATCAGATTCTCCCATCTCTGCGGAGGACAGATTGGTTCTTGGTCACCTCGATGACCAAGGCCCTTCTTGCCTGTTTACTCAGTTTGGCCTGGCAGCCAACTCTAGGAAGAGTCCTGGTGGTTTGAAAATTCTTCCATTCCACAATAATTTAGGCCACTTTGCTCCTGAGAACATTCAAAGCTTTAGAAACGGTTTTATACCCTGGCCTTCATCTATACCCTGCCACAGGTTTATCAAAAAGGTACACAGAAGGTTCCTTGGACTCCATGGCCTGGCTTTTGTCCTGACATGCAATGCGAATTGTGGGAGCTTATATACACATATATAAGTGTGTGTCTTTCTAAACTAAGTCCAATCAATTCAATCAAGTTCTGGACACATCTCAAGGATAATTAAAACTGTGTCATTATGGGTTAGTGAGTGCAGATTGGCAAAAATTGTATCCAGTTAAGATCAGATCTACAACAGAATAAAGTGCAAAAAAGTGAAGGGTCTGAACACTAAACGTTATATTTAATTGGTCAGTTTGAGGCAGATGACAGCGCAGCTATTAAGTACTTTGCTCCATCTTTGCAGGATCTTCGGCTTTGTGGCAAGGAAAACTGGCACTTCCATGGACAATATATGTCACCTGTTTGCAGAGCATGACCCTGAGCAGCCAGCAAGTGCCATTGTCAACTTTGTGTCAAAGGTGATGATCGGCTCGCAGAAGAGTAAGTAGGCCGGAGCTGATCACCTGGACAAACAACAAATAAAGACTGAAAAGCTGAACAAAGGGCAAAATGTAAAGACTGAAGATGGTGATGACCTGAACATTAACCCTGGATATTAACTGGATATTATATACATTATCATCACTTACCAGCACCAGGACATTTAATTACATCTTTAAGTAGAAAAATATAAATCCCCTTCTATTTTGTTATTTTCCTCTCCTGTAAAATGAAATGTAAATTAGCCAATTATGAAAACATCAAAATTCTAAAAAATGTGTAATCTTTTTCTACTGGTTTACAACTGTAATATCTTATACAGTTATATTCATTCTCATCGTATTTTAAGGACATAACACAAAAGCTGCTTTTCTTATCCATGCGTAGAATTTTTTATGGACAAAACCCTACGTTTTGCATGTTGCTTTTTCTTTCTACTATTTAACCAAAACAAGCTTCATTCAAGCTATTAACTTCCTGTAAAGTTGTAGCCGATGTCTATGCTGCATCTGTCCAGCGTGCAATTTTGCTTCATGGAGTTAAAATTGTGCAAAGGAAAGTGCAGCAGATATGTATAATTTGGACTCTGGGACTGGCTACATCGCATACAGGATTATTTTATCTATGCAATGTAAAATTTTATTTTTTTAAACCACAGCCGTCGGTACATGTACCTGGCTTCTCTGAACTTGTTAAATCATTTTCTTCATAAGATGGATGTGAATATGACCACTTATAAAGCTGTCAGTAACAGTTTAATGGAAGTGTGTGTGAGTGTGTGTGTATGTGTGTGTGTTCTGAAATGAGAGAAACCATAGTAAAAAAGTATTTTAATTAAACGCTAATATATATATTGACTTGACAGGAGTTGGTTAAAAACACATTGGTACTTTGTGTAGAAGACAGTGGCATTCCACTCACCCAGCTGCCAAACCTTACACTCTTTGTGGGGGCACGTGGCCACTAACAGCACTGCAGTGTTTCAGTATCAAGAATCAATCAGTATACACCATTTTGTATATTTGATTTGACTTTTTTTTTTTTAAAAACACACAGGCTGCTATATTGAGAAAGCAAATGCTGTCATTGCGTTAGTTTTTAAAACGTGAGAACGCTCAGTGTTGGAATTGCACAAATAAATTTAGTATTGGACATATTCAGCTGGTCATCTGTCTATGACATATACAATATACTTGCTCTGGGAGACAGATTAAAATGTTGATAATCCCAGCTGAGTTTGTGTTGACGTTGTATATGAGATGATGACAAAAAAAAGGTCATTCCTTTTAACTATTTTTGTGTGTTGGGCAGCCATTTCCGCCAGAGAGGGACCTACCACCACAATAAAGCTCTGTTGATATTCTTGCATTGTTTATGTACACATTTGTTATGATGTTATCATTTTCATGACCTATTATCTGTACCTCATACTTATCTCATACAATACTGTGCCTCTGTTTATAACATGCTACATGTGAACAGTTTATGTGTATATTGATGTCGCGTTGTTTTTGATGTGTTCTGTAAATAAACGAAAGGAAACGTTTATGTAATCTTGGTGATCCGTTAACCCTTCAAATTAAAAGTTTGACATATAGGCATCTTGTTTCCTCATCAATTGCTTTTTGGTTGTTGCAATGCAATTATTCCATACTCTCTGACAGCACATATAGCTATAATCTGTATCAGCTCTTCATTGAAGTTTTGTATGGCTGCAACTTTTCAGCTTCTTGTGCATCATTTTACTAATTTCAATTTCCAATTTCCATAATTTTGTAAACTTTTTAGGTGTCAGCTACAATTTCAAATTTTAAGGTCTTTTGGTTTGGTACAACATAACTTTGAGTATTAGTCACAAGAAGGTTTCTAAATTACAGTTGTAGCTATGATCTCACAATACGAAACAAGATGTGAAACAAGTCGACAGATCATGACACTGCTGCCCAGTCAATAATGAGGAAACCATGCTGGAAACATGTTTACTTTAACTGCAGAGAAAGGAAACGGCTTCAGTTCAGTTTGCAGCCAGCAGAGGACACTAGCAACACAAAACATTTGAACCTGCACATGAGTGGAGTGTGTTTCATGACGTGGCTTATTTCCCCAGTCAGAATTTTTTTTTTTTTAGCTGTAGCTTAAAGGTGAAATAGTAATTGTGTAAGTGGACCACAACCACATGTTAATAAGGCTGACACACAAGTATTCTGCATCTGTGTCTTACTCTTGCAGTACACATGCACATATCCAACACACACATGTCCACTGTCTCATTTGTGAAGTGCAGTAAAACAGGACTGTGCCTCCGCACAAGCCAGGACAGGTTACTCTAATGGTGCTGAGAGGGAATAAAATTGCAGAGCCGAGCCTAAGAGGGAGGAAAGGTATAATGGGGTAGACCCTTCCTCCCCTCCTCCTCCTCCCACCTCACTACTGTCCCTCTGCAGGTGGTGAAAGTGAAGAATTCCCGGGGAGGGCAGGAAGGAAGCGAAGGCCCAGGTGTGGCGACTGTAGAGAGCTAGAGCCCGTCTTCCTCTGTTATTTAGTGCGGAGTGGCCTCAAAATAAAAGAAGCTGGGGAAAGTCCAGAAAACCAAGCAACATTATTAGACTACAGAGGAACCTGTCAGCAGAGACAATATTTCACACAGGTAATAACAGTGTGTGTGAGCATGAGAGAGCTGGCCTAACTCGATACTGCAACAATTCCCCATCAAGCTTGATTTATATGTCTTGATATTTACTATTATCAAGCTTATTAATGATATAGAAGAATTACGTGAAGGAAAAACAGATAAGAAATTGCCCAATTTTCCCAACATTACTGATGAGCTTCTCTAATATAATCACAGCTATTGTGCTGACATCCCTGACCTGAGCAAGACACTGATTAAGCCTGTCACATACAGTATGCCTGTCTCAACAAATACCAGCTTTCCAATAAACTCCACAGATTTACACCCGTCTCCTCCAGCACACTGAACCCAATCAAGTTTCATTTTGCAGATAATGTGGAGGTGAAAGGCCCTGTTTATCAGGCTGACAGAACTCATTTTCATTCCTCAGGCACCCCCAGCTCTGCTGCATTTTTACGACCACTTAATTAGAGGGGCAGGGCTCATCTCTTCCTCTGAGGCAGAACAAAGGTTGGGGAGCAAAAATAGAAAGTGCATTCTGGGATGGCTGCACAATTTGAGGCCCCTGTTTGGTTTTCAGCAGATGCTGAAACCTCAAAACGCACTCAGAGATAAACTGGGATTTCACACACAAGCCACTTACAGATAGTGCAGCTAAGGTCAAAATGAGGAGATGTTGTGGTGTAAAGTTGATACTTATTAATGAATAATCAGTATAACTAACATTTTACTCCAGAACCATTGAAAAAAAAAAAAGCAAAATCTAAAATCTGCGAATTTCAGTGTGATGCAGAGACAGCCATTGGAAATGTCACGATGAATACTATGACATTTTTTATACGAGTGGGTAGCACGGTAGGGCAGTAGTGTTACTGTAGCCCCGCAGTGAGATGGTTCTGGGTTCGAACCCCGGGCCTAGGACCATTCTGTGTGGAGTTTGCATGTTTATCCTATTACTGCATGGGTTCTCTCCAGGTACTCCTGCTTAATTCCGCAATCCAAAAACAAGCACATTAGCTTACTTGGCTACTTTAATGCCCTATTATACTATTGACTTTTTGATGCCTTGCTAAACTGTGAATTTTTATGCCTTATTGTACTATGCTGTTTATGACATTTTTATGGCCTACTATAATATAAAATTTTTTGACATTATTATGTCTTACTATACTCTGACCTTTCATGCCTTACTATACTACAATATTGTTTGACATTTTAATGCCTTAATATTTCATGACGTTTTTATGACATTTTATGCCTTACTAAAGGATGACATTTATGGTTACTTTTATGCCTTACTATATTATGATGTTTTATGCCATAATTTACTATGAAGATTTATGCCTTATTATACTATGATGTTTTTTGTCATTTTTATACTTTTTGAAATTATTATGCCTTGCTATATTATGACAATTTTTTGACATTTTTAATTCTTACAGTACTATGATATTTTTTGAAATTTGAAAGTCTTACAATGCTATGAAGTTTTATAACTTACCATATTATGACGTTTTTTGACATTTTTATGCCTTTTTATACTATGACGTTTTGTGCCTTACTATAATATGATGTTATTTGACTTTTTAATCCTTTCTGTACTGTACTTTAGGCCTTACTATACTCAGACCTTTCATGCCTTACTGTACAACAATGTTGTTTGACATTTTCATTCCATTTTTATGCCTTATAATGAATCTACATTTTATGCCTTACTATACTATTACGTTTTATGCTTTGATGTAGTATGACATTCTTTGACATTTTCATGCTTTACTATACTATGACGTTTTATGCTTTGATATAGTATGACATTGTTTGAAATTTTTATGCCTTACTATACTATGACGTTTTTTTGACATTTTTATGCCTTATTATACTATAAATTTTTTTCAGTTTTTTATGCCTTGATATACTATGACGTTTTATGCCTTAGTATAGTATGACATTTTTTGCCATTTTTATGCCTTAGTATACTATAACGTGTTTTCAGTTTATTATGCCTTACTGTACTATGACATTTTTATGCGTAACTATACTATGATGTTTTTTGACGTTTTTATACCTTGCTATACTATGACGTTTTATGCTTAGATATAGTATGACATTGTTTGAAATTTTTATGCCTTACTATACTTTGACGTTTTTTTGACATTTTTATGCCTTACTATACTTTGACGTTTTTTTGACATTTTTATGCCTTACTATACTATGACGTTTTATGCCTTAGTATAGTATGACATTTTTTGCCATTTTTATGCCTTAGTATACTATAACGTGTTTTCAGTTTATTATGCCTTACTGTACTATGACATTTTTATGCGTTACTATACTATGATGTTTTTTGACATTTTTATGCCTTACTATACTATGCTGTTTTTTGACTTTTTTATGACTTACTATATTATGATGTTTTATGCCTTAGTATAATGTGATGTTTTTTGACATTTTTATGCCTTAATATACTATGACGTTTTATGCCTTACTATACTATGACATTTTTTTTATATTTTTATGTCTTACTGTACTATGACGTTTTTTCACTTTTTTTTGCCTTACTATACTATGACGTTTTATGCCTTAGTATAGCATGATGTTTTTTGACATTTTAATGCCTTAGTATACTATGACGTTTTTTCTCAATTTTTTATGCCTTACTATACTATGATGTTTTATGCCTAAACATAGTATGACATTTATTAACATTTTTGTGCCTTATTATACTATAACATTTCTTAACTTTTTTATGCCTTATTATACTATGACGTTTTTTCTCAATTTTTTATGCCTTACTATATGATGATGTTTTATGCCATAGTATAGTATGACGTTTTTTGCCATATTTATGCCTTACTATACTATGATGTTTTATGCCTAAACATAGTATGACATTTATTAACATTTTTGTGCCTTATTATACTATAACATTTCTTAACTTTTTTATGCCTTATTATACTATGACGTTTTTTCACTTTTTTATGCCTTACTATATTATGATGTTTTATGCCTTAGTATAGTATGACATTTCTTGCCATTTTTATGCCTTAGTATACTATGACTTTTTTGACATTTTAATGCCTTACTATAGTATGATGTTTTTTGACATTTTTATGCCTTACTATACTATGACGTTTTTTCAGTTTTTTATGCCTTACTATACTATGAAGTTTCATGCCTTAGTATAGTATGACGTTTTTTCACATTTTTATGCCTCATTATACTATGAAGTTTTTTGACATTTTTATGCCTTACTATACTATGACGTTTTATGCCTTAGTATAGTATGACGTTTTTTGACATTTTTATGCATTATTATACTATGATGTTTTTTCACTTTTTTATGCCTTACTATACTATGACATTTTTTGACTTTTTTATGCTTTACTATATTATGATGTTTTATGCCTTAGTATAATGTGACGTTTTTATCAATTTTTATGCCTTACTATACTATGATGTTTTTTGACATTTTTATGCCTTATTATACTATGACGTTTTTTCAGTTTTTTATGCCTTACTATACTATAACGTTTTATGCCTTAGTATAGAATGACATTTTTTGCCATTTTTATGCCTTACTATACTATGACGTTTTTTGACTTTTTTATGCCTTACTATACCATGACGTTTTTTGACTTAATATAGTATGATGTTTTTTGTCATTTTTATGCCTTAGTATACTATGACGTTTTTTCACTTTTTTATGCCTTACTATACTATGAAGTTTTTTCACTTTTTTATGCCGTACTATACTATGACGTTTTTTCAGTTTATTATGCCTTACTATACTATGAAGTTTTATGCCTATGTATAATATGATGTTTTTTGTCATTTTTATGCCTAACTATACTATGATGTTTTTTGACATTTTTATGCCTTATTATGCTATTACGTTTTTTCACATTTTTATGCCTCATTATACTATGAAGTTTTTTTGACATTTTTATGCCTTATTATGCTATTACGTTTTTTCACATTTTTATGCCTCATTATACTATGACGTTTTTTGACATTTTTATGCCTTATTATACTATGACGTTTTTTCACTTTTTTATGCCTTACTATACTATGACGTTTTATGCCTTAGTATAGTATGACATTTTTTGACATTTTTATGCCTTACTATACTATGACGTTTTTTGACTTTTTTATGCCTTACTATACCATGACGTTTTTTGACTTAATATAGTTTGATGTTTTTTGTCATTTTTATGCCTTAGTATACTATGACGTTTTTTCACTTTTTTATGCCTTACTATACTATGATGTTTTTTGACATTTTTATGCCTTACTATACTATGACGTTTTTTGACATTTTTATGCCTTAATATACTATGACATTTTATGCCTTACTATACTATGACGTTTTTTTTATATTTTTATGTCTTACTATACTATGACGTTTTTTCACTTTTTTTTGCCTTACTATACTATGACGTTTTATGCCTTAGTATAGTATGATGTTTTTTAACATTTTTATGCCTACTATACTATGAAGTTTTTTGACATTTTTATGCCTTACTATACTATGACGTTTTATGCCTTAGTATAGTATGATGTTTTTTAACATTTTTATGCCTACTATACTATGAAGTTTTTTGACATTTTTATGCCTTACTATACTATGACGTTTTATGCCTTAGTATAGTATGATGTTTTTTAACATTTTTATGCCTACTATACTATGAAGTTTTTTGACATTTTTATGCCTTACTATACTATGACGTTTTATGCCTTAGTATAGTATGATGTTTTTTAACATTTTTATGCCTACTATACTATGAAGTTTTTTGACATTTTTATGCCTTACTATACTATGACGTTTTATGCCTTAGTATAGTATGATGTTTTTTAACATTTTTATGCCTACTATACTATGAAGTTTTTTGACATTTTTATGCCTTACTATACTATGACGTTTTTTGACTTTTTTATACCTTACTATACCATGACATTTTTTGACTTTATATAGTATGATGTTTTTTGTCATTTTTATGACTTACTATACTATGACGTTTTTTTACTTTTTTATGCCTTACTATACTATGATGTTTTTTCACTTTTTTATGCCTTACTATACTATGACGTTTTTTCAGTTTATTATGCCTTACTATACTATGAAGTTTTATTCCTATGTATACTATGACGTTTTTGGTCATTTTTATGCCTTACTATACTATGATGTTTTGTGACATTTTTATGCCTTACTATACTATGAAGTTTCATGCCTTAGTATAGTATGAACATTTTTATGCCTTATTATACTATGACGTTTTTTCACATTTTTATGCCTCATTATACTATGAAGTTTTTTGACATTTTGATGCCTTACTATACTATGACGTTTTATGCCTTAGTATAGTATGACGTTTTTTGACATTTTTATGCCTTATTATATTATGACGTTTTTTCAGTTTTTTATGCCTTATTATACTATGACGTTTTTTCACATTTTTATGCCTTACTATACTATGCCGTTTTTTGACTTTTTTATGCTTTACTATATTATGATGTTTTATGCCTTAGTATAATGTGACGTTTTTTATCAATTTTTATGCCTTACTATACTATGACGTTTTTTGACATTTTTATGCCTTATTATACTATGACGTTTTTTTGACATTTTTATGCCTTTCTATACTATAACATTTTTTCAGTTTATTATGCTTTACTATACTATGAAGTTTTTTCAGTTTTTTATGCCTTACTATACTATGAGGTTTTATGCCTTAATATAGTATGACATTTTTTGCCATTTTTATTCTTTAGTATACTATGACGTTTTTTGACATTTTTAAGCCTTACTATACTATAACGTTTTTTCAGTTTATTATGCCTTACTATACTATGACGTTTTATGCCTTAACATAGTATGACATTTTTTAACATTTTTGTGCCTTATAATACTATGATGTTTTTTCACTTTTTTATGCCTTACTATACTATGACGTTTTTTGAGTTTATTATGCCTTACTATACTATGAAGTTTCATGCCTATGTATACTATGATGTTTTTTGTCATTTTTATGCCTTACTATACTATGACGTTTTTTGACATTTTTATGCCTTACTATACTATGACGTTTTTTGACATTTTTATGCCTTACTATAGTATGATGTTTTTTCAGTTTTTTATGCCTTATTATACTATAAAGTTTCATGCCTTAGTATAGTATGACATTTTTTAACATTTTTGTGCCTTATTATACTATGACGTTTTTTCACTTTTTTATGACTTGCTATACTATGACGTTTTTTCAGTTTTTTATGCCTTACTATACTATAACATTTTATGCCTTAGTATAGTATGACGTTTTTTGACATTTTTATGCCTTACTATACTTTGACGTTTTATGCCTTAGTATAGTATGACGTTTTTTGACATTTTTATGCCTTACTATACTTTGACGTTTTATGCCTTAGTATAGTATGACGTTTTTTGACATTTTTATGCCTTACTATACTTTGACGTTTTATGCCTTAGTATAGTATGACGTTTTTTGACATTTTTATGCCTTACTATACTTTGACGTTTTATGCCTTAGTATAGTATGACGTTTTTTGACATTTTTATGCCTTACTATACTTTGACGTTTTATGCCTTAGTATAGTATGACGTTTTTTGACATTTTTATGCCTTACTATACTTTGACGTTTTATGCCTTAGTATAGTATGACGTTTTTTGACATTTTTATGCCTTACTATACTTTGACGTTTTATGCCTTAGTATAGTATGACGTTTTTTGACATTTTTATGCCTTACTATACTTTGACGTTTTATGCCTTAGTATAGTATGACGTTTTTTGACATTTTTATGCCTTACTATACTTTGACGTTTTATGCCTTAGTATAGTATGACGTTTTTTGACATTTTTATGCCTTACTATACTTTGACGTTTTATGCCTTAGTATAGTATGACGTTTTTTGACATTTTTATGCCTTACTATACTTTGACGTTTTATGCCTTAGTATAGTATGACGTTTTTTGACATTTTTATGCCTTACTATACTTTGACGTTTTATGCCTTAGTATAGTATGACGTTTTTTGACATTTTTATGCCTTACTATACTTTGACGTTTTATGCCTTAGTATAGTATGACGTTTTTTGACATTTTTATGCCTTACTATACTTTGACGTTTTATGCCTTAGTATAGTATGACGTTTTTTGACATTTTTATGCCTTACTATACTTTGACGTTTTATGCCTTAGTATAGTATGACGTTTTTTGACATTTTTATGCCTTACTATACTTTGACGTTTTATGCCTTAGTATAGTATGACGTTTTTTGACATTTTTATGCCTTACTATACTTTGACGTTTTATGCCTTAGTATAGTATGACGTTTTTTGACATTTTTATGCCTTACTATACTTTGACGTTTTATGCCTTAGTATAGTATGACGTTTTTTGACATTTTTATGCCTTACTATACTTTGACGTTTTATGCCTTAGTATAGTATGACGTTTTTTGACATTTTTATGCCTTACTATACTTTGACGTTTTATGCCTTAGTATAGTATGACGTTTTTTGACATTTTTATGCCTTACTATACTTTGACGTTTTATGCCTTAGTATAGTATGACGTTTTTTGACATTTTTATGCCTTACTATACTTTGACGTTTTATGCCTTAGTATAGTATGACGTTTTTTGACATTTTTATGCCTTACTATACTTTGACGTTTTATGCCTTAGTATAGTATGACGTTTTTTGACATTTTTATGCCTTACTATACTTTGACGTTTTATGCCTTAGTATAGTATGACGTTTTTTGACATTTTTATGCCTTACTATACTTTGACGTTTTATGCCTTAGTATAGTATGACGTTTTTTGACATTTTTATGCCTTACTATACTTTGACGTTTTATGCCTTAGTATAGTATGACGTTTTTTGACATTTTTATGCCTTACTATACTATGACGTTTTATGCCTTAGTATAGTATGACATTTTTTGAAATTTTTATGCCTTAGTATACTACGACTTCTTTTTCAGTTTTTTATGCCTTACTATACTATGACGTTTTTTGACATTTTTATGCCTTACTATACTATGACGTTTTTTCAGTTTTTTATGCCTTACTATACTATAACATTTTATGCCTTAGTATAGTATGACATTTTTTGTCATTTTTGTGCCTTACTACACAATGAGGTTTTTTGACATTTTTATGCCTTACTATACTATGACGTTTTTTCAGTTTTTTATGCCTTACTATATTATAACATTTTATGCCTTAGTATACTATGACGTTTTTTGACATTTTTATGCCTTACTATACTATAACATTTTATGCCTTAGTATACGATGACGTTTTTTGACATTTTTATGCCTTACTATACTATAACATTTTATGCCTTAGTATACGATGACGTTTTTTGACATTTTTATGCCTTACTATACTATAACATTTTATGCCTTAGTATACGATGACGTTTTTTGACATTTTTATGCCTTACTATACTATAACATTTTATGCCTTAGTATACGATGACGTTTTTTGACATTTTTATGCCTTACTATACTATAACATTTTATGCCTTAGTATACGATGACGTTTTTTGACATTTTTATGCCTTACTATACTATAACATTTTATGCCTTAGTATACGATGACGTTTTTTGACATTTTTATGCCTTACTATACTATAACATTTTATGCCTTAGTATACGATGACGTTTTTTGACATTTTTATGCCTTACTATACTATAACATTTTATGCCTTAGTATACGATGACGTTTTTTGACATTTTTATGCCTTACTATACTATAACATTTTATGCCTTAGTATACGATGACGTTTTTTGACATTTTTATGCCTTACTATACTATAACATTTTATGCCTTAGTATACGATGACGTTTTTTGACATTTTTATGCCTTACTATACTATAACATTTTATGCCTTAGTATACGATGACGTTTTTTGACATTTTTATGCCTTACTATACTATAACATTTTATGCCTTAGTATACGATGACGTTTTTTGACATTTTTATGCCTTACTATACTATAACATTTTATGCCTTAGTATACGATGACGTTTTTTGACATTTTTATGCCTTACTATACTATAACATTTTATGCCTTAGTATAGTATGACATTTTGTGTCATTTTTGTGCCTTACCATACTGTGACGTTTTTTGCAATTTTTATGCCTTACCATACTATGATGTTTTCTGCCTTAGTATAGAATGACATTTTTTTTCATTTTTGTGCCTTACTATACTGTGACGTTTTATGCCTTAGTATAGTATGACGTTTTTTTGACATTTTTATGCCTTACTATACTATGACCTTTTATGCCTTAACATAGTATGACATTTTTTAACATTTTTATGCCTTACTATACTATGAAGTTTTTTGACATTTTTATGCCTTACTATACTATGCTGTTTTTTGACTTTTTTATGCCTTACTATATTATGATGTTTTATGCCTTAGTATAATGTGATGTTTTTTTTCATTTTTATGCCTTAGTATAGTATGACGTTTTTTTATATTTTTATGTCCTACTATACTATGACGTTTTATGCCTTTACATAGTATGACGTTTTTTAACATTTTTATGCCTTACTATACTATGACGTTTCATGCCTTAGTATAGTATGACGTTTTTTAACATTTTTATGCCTACTATACTATGACGTTTTTTGACATTTTTATGCCTTACTATACTATGACGTTTCATGCCTTAGTATAGTATGACGTTTTTTAACATTTTTATGCCTACTATACTATGACGTTTTTTGACATTTTTATGCCTTACTATACTATGACGTTTCATGCCTTAGTATAGTATGACGTTTTTTAACATTTTTATGCCTACTATACTATGACGTTTTTTGACATTTTTATGCCTTACTATACTATGACGTTTCATGCCTTAGTATAGTATGACGTTTTTTAACATTTTTATGCCTACTATACTATGACGTTTTTTGACATTTTTATGCCTTACTATACTATGACGTTTCATGCCTTAGTATAGTATGACGTTTTTTAACATTTTTATGCCTACTATACTATGACGTTTTTTGACATTTTTATGCCTTACTATACTATGACGTTTCATGCCTTAGTATAGTATGACGTTTTTTAACATTTTTATGCCTACTATACTATGACGTTTTTTGACATTTTTATGCCTTACTATACTATGACGTTTCATGCCTTAGTATAGTATGACGTTTTTTAACATTTTTATGCCTACTATACTATGACGTTTTTTGACATTTTTATGCCTTACTATACTATGACGTTTCATGCCTTAGTATAGTATGACGTTTTTTAACATTTTTATGCCTACTATACTATGACGTTTTTTGACATTTTTATGCCTTACTATACTATGACGTTTCATGCCTTAGTATAGTATGACGTTTTTTAACATTTTTATGCCTACTATACTATGACGTTTTTTGACATTTTTATGCCTTACTATACTATGACGTTTCATGCCTTAGTATAGTATGACGTTTTTTAACATTTTTATGCCTACTATACTATGACGTTTTTTGACATTTTTATGCCTTACTATACTATGACGTTTCATGCCTTAGTATAGTATGACGTTTTTTAACATTTTTATGCCTACTATACTATGACGTTTTTTGACATTTTTATGCCTTACTATACTATGACGTTTCATGCCTTAGTATAGTATGACGTTTTTTAACATTTTTATGCCTACTATACTATGACGTTTTTTGACATTTTTATGCCTTACTATACTATGACGTTTCATGCCTTAGTATAGTATGACGTTTTTTAACATTTTTATGCCTACTATACTATGACGTTTTTTGACATTTTTATGCCTTACTATACTATGACGTTTCATGCCTTAGTATAGTATGACGTTTTTTAACATTTTTATGCCTACTATACTATGACGTTTTTTGACATTTTTATGCCTTACTATACTATGACGTTTCATGCCTTAGTATAGTATGACGTTTTTTAACATTTTTATGCCTACTATACTATGACGTTTTTTGACATTTTTATGCCTTACTATACTATGACGTTTCATGCCTTAGTATAGTATGACGTTTTTTAACATTTTTATGCCTACTATACTATGACGTTTTTTGACATTTTTATGCCTTACTATACTATGACGTTTTTGGACATTTTTATGCCTTACTATACTATGACATTTTATGCCTTAGTATAGTATGACATTTTGTGTCATTTTTGTGCCCTACCATACTGTGACGTTTTTTGCAATTTTTATGCCTGACTTTACTATGACGTTTTATGCCTTAGCATACTATGACGTTTTTTGACATTTTTATGCCTTACCATACTATGATGTTTTCTGCCTTAGTATAGAATGACATTTTTTTTCATTTTTGTGCCTTACTATACTGTGACGTTTTATGCCTTAGTATAGTATGACGTTTTTTGACATTTTTATGCCTTACTATACTATGACCTTTTATGCCTTAACATAGTATGACATTTTTTAACATTTTTATGACTTACTATACTATGAAGTTTTTTGACATTTTTATGCCTTACTATACTATGCTGTTTTTTGACTTTTTTATGCCTTACTATATTATGATGTTTTATGCCTTAGTATAATGTGATGTTTTTTTTCATTTTTATGCCTTAGTATAGTATGACGTTTTTTTATATTTTTATGTCTTACTATACTATGACGTTTTATGCCTTTACATAGTATGAC